>NC_080541.1:91011178-91223678 GCF_028640845.1 Ahaetulla prasina | reverse complement strand
GGGTTCCAGACAGGCAAGCTGTATTCAAGAACTGGTCTTTGCAAATGTTTTATATGCTCTGGTTAGTAGTGTAATGTTTCTGGAGAAGAAGCTACGCAAGATTAAGTTTACAACTCTTAAAGCCTTTTTTGCGATGTAGTTGCAGTGGGCTTTGAAACTTAGATCATTTGATATGAAAACTCCAAGGTCTTTAATGGGGTGGGGGTCATCTGCAAGGTAATGTCCATCGAGCTTGTATTTAGTGTTCTGATTCTTTTTTCCAATGTGTAAAACAGAGCATTTGCTGGTTGAGATTTGGAATTGCCAGATTTTTGACAATTCCGACATAAAGTCAAGGTCTTTTTGAAGGATAGCCATATTGTTGGTAGTGTTAAATAGTTTAACATCATCAGTGAAGAGAACACAATTACTTATAATATGGTCACAGAGGTCATTAATGTATAATATGAAGAGTGTTGGTCCTAGAACGCTGCCTTGGGGGACACCGCTATTGACAGAAGCAGGATTTGATAGGGCACTGCATATTTTGGCCACTTGTTGTCTGTTTGACAGAAACACTGTTATCCAATTATGGAGGGGTCAGGATATGCCGTAGGATTTTAGTTTTAGAAGTAGTTTATCATGTACCACTGAGTCAAAAGCTTTACAGAAGTCTATGTAAATTGCATCTATTGCTTTGCCTTGATCAAGATTTGTAGTCCATATGTTTTTTCAGTGAAGAAGTTGTAAATTACAGGATAAATTTCTTCTGAAACCAAATTGTTTATTAGAAAATAGGTTGTTTGTTTCTAGGTGGATGGTAATGGATTGGTTGATGATTGATTCCATTACTTTGCAGGTGACACAGCATAAAGAAATTGGTCTGTAATTTTCAACTAGGCTGGGATCTCCTTTTTTGAAGACAGGGATGACCATGGCTTGTGACCATAGTTTGGGAAGGGAACTGGTCCTGAAAGATGTCCTGGCTTGCTACCAAACTGATAATCTACAGCATCTGAGTATATTTCTGTTCTTTCAAATTGGTCACCCTTCCTCTCTTTTATTTCTCCTGGTGGTTCCTCCTCCTCCTCCTCCTCCTCCTCCTAAGCCTGTATTGCTCTTCTCTTGTTCAAAAAGAAACCTAGGTATGAAATCCAGTGTTTGTATGAACTGTTTTTCTCTTTTTTTTTCCAGCTCAAATAAGAGATTTTCACCCCATCTTACTATAATCAGAGCATGGCACATTTGCAGAAGCATGTATTGTGTTGTTTTTTTCCTGTTTGTGCTCACAGATTGCCAGGTTGAAGAAGTGATCTTGGGGTTGATTATACTAGAGGTGTACTTCTGATGGCTTGGCTGCCTGGGGGAAAATGTGTAAAATTTGTTGCACATATTACAAAGTTTTTCTGGCAACAAAAATTTGCTTTCTTGTACTGGAAGATAATTGAAAAAGATAACTTTTTCAAAGGCAACTGAATCTGGGAGGTTGAAGCAGTACAACCGAGGGCATGCTAACTATACACTTAGAGCTTCATTTTAAATGAGAGTAATTGTCCAGTGAAGTAGAGTCTCAAAATATTTCAGCTCCAAGCCTAATCTTTTCCTAACTCCTTCCTCCGTGGAAAATTTGAGGAGATAGATCTAACTCATCTAAAACAATGGGCTGTGAAATCCCAGATCAGTCTGCTTCACACATTGAACTCTTACAGCACACATTTGGATAAAGATCTTTTAAATGCAGTATGGCTTTTCATCCATGCAGTTAATGAAGGGTAATGGATCTCAATCTGTTTTCAGACAGCTCTGATTTTCTTCAAAACACAAATGGCCGTCTGTCATCCTTCAGCAAGCAGCGTGGATGAAGGTTGGGTGCCTTCTCCTGCCCCCTTCAGATTGCTTTGTAAATAGAGAGTTATAAAGACAAAGCATCTGGTGCCTTCTGAAACTTCTTTGGAAGCAAAATTATCATGAACACAATGAGTTTTCACAGTGGTTGCTTCTCATAAACGTCCCTCAAAAATTTTCAGACACAAATTATTTAATGAAAACATTATTACCCCCTACGTGACAGTAGGGGTTGACTTCTTTTTGTGTATTTCTTTCTTTGCTTGACCCACAGTTCCATGTAAGAATAAATAAGGTGCTCCCTTTGAAACCTTCCATCTTTTCTGCTGTGCTCCAATATTCTTCCAGTGCGAGAAACTGACACTCTTAAAACACCATGATAATGGCAAGAGGTGGGTGGCACATAAATTAACAACCAGTTTGCCCAGCACCAAAAGTGTGTGCATGGCTTGCATGCATGCGCACAGCTTTAAAAATGCAGCTAAATAAGATGGCTTAAGGGACGCGGTGGCTCAGGGGCTAGGACGTTGAGCTTGTCAATCGAAAGGTCGGCAGCTCAGCAGTTCAAATCCCTAGTGCTGCCATGTAACGGGGTGAGCTCCCGTTATTTGTCCCAGCTTCTGCCAACCTAGCAGTTTCGAAAGCACGTAAAAATGCAAGTAGAAAAAATAGGGACCACCTTGGTGGGAAGGTAACAGAGTTTCGTGTGCCTTTGGTGTTGAGTCATGCCGGCCACATGACCACAGAGACGTCTTCGGACAGCGCTGGCTCTTCGGCTTTGAAACGGAGATGAGCACCACCCCCTAGAGTTGGCAATGACTAGCACATATGTGCGAGGGTAACCTTTACCTTTTTAAGATGGCATACCGCTGGGGTGGGTTGGCACCACCTCAGTCATAACTACCGTATCTGAACCGGTTTGCCTGAACCGGTCCAAACTGGCAGCAGCCCACCACTGATATTGACACTGAAAATAGACATAAAGTAATATCAGAGCATTTTAATCTGCTGGGACACTTGTTTACAAATTTGAAAGTTGCCCTTTTGGAACAATGAAACTACATCAACTTTACAGACAGAGAGATTGTGACCTTGCATATATCAAAAGGTTTCAGGCTATTTCAGAAGGTCTTAAAAAACACAATAGGTTTTTAACACATTACAAGTTCTAACTGATGAGGTACTTGTAATCTGTCTCGTATGTAGCCTGCATCTGCATAACCACTCTTCCCCCCTCCACTTGCCTCATCACCTTTTTTCAAATCATACATCCATTGAACCATCACTTGAAACTGATGAAGTGAGTTATGGCTTATATCTCTTAATAACATTTGTTAGTCAGAAAATATGCAACCACAATCATTTTGATTTTGAGCTACCATAGATTAATATAGCTCTTCTTCTACAGTGTAAATACTGTATATTGTCTATCTCTTCTGTGTGACTGTATCAGGTCTCATGAAGAATGAAATTTGTTTAGAAAATTTTCATTGAATTGATTAGTACTATCAAGGTGGTAAATTCTTAGTTTGCCCTTTCTCCCTTCCCCTGATTGCCATGAAATGTAGTAATTGAAAGTAAAGCAAAGTAAGAGAGGACCCTTTGAACCACAATAAAGAAAAAATTCTAACAAATTTGTAGTGTTCAGCAGGGCAAGTAATATCCTGTTTATTTTCTTTATGTAAATTTGAGCAGAAGCCATTTCTAATATGTGAAGCTTGTTAAATATCATTAAGTTGAATTCATTACCCTGAACAGGATTTTATCCAAAGTACCATTTTTCTAATAATGAGTAAAACAAATTTATCATGCTTGATATAGGTGACTTGTTGGGGTAAGGCTCTCTTCTCTTCTCTTCTCTTCTCTTCTCTTCTCTTCTCTTCTCTTCTCTTCTCTTCTCTTCTCTTCTCTTCTCTTCTCTTCTCTTCTCTTCTCTTCTCTTCTCTTCTCTTCTCTTCTCTTCTCTTCTCTTCTCTTCTCTTCTCTTCTCTTCTCTTCTCTTCTCTTCTCTTCTCTTCTCTTCCCTTCCCTTCCCTTCCCTTCTCTTTTTAGAACATTTCAAATAAATAAGCAATCTGATTATATATGAAAATGACCAATCCTTTAAAACTGAAAATAGAGTTAATTGGATGCTTAGTATATCCATGTCTTAATATAATATCATAGAAAAAAAACACCTGGTTGCTGTATTAACTTATTTCGGAATACAGTACTTTTGCAATAGAATGACCACGTATTTTACTCTACTAAGACAACAGTCATTTGGAACATGCTCTCTGTTTGATAGGCTATTCTAGCCAGGTGTAATGTTAAGCGAAAGAACTGTAACAGAAAGCAAGAGTCTGGAAATTGCCTAGTGAAAACTATCATTTGCATCATCTGGGCTTTCACAATAGGTGGACCAGGATACAGAATAATGGATACTCCTTAGTGTAGCAGATGGGTCTCCATCAATTTATTCTTACAAAAGATTACTGGGAGTTTTGTTAATGCCTTTAAAAATGATTTTTAAAAAGTGGTTCTCAATCATTACCATAACCACTCCCTGGGCAGAAAGCAAAAATACAGTTTGAAATATTCAGAAGAAGTGATGATGAACTCAGAGAAAGGACAGAGATTTGGACTAGGGAGACAACAACATCATCATCAAGTGGTATCCATGAGTTAAAACATGTAAGATAGAGGATGTGGCACTGATCAAAACAACAGTCTTTGTAAATGCATCAACATCACATGCATATACATATATAACTCGAGCATGATTCAGGACACTGCATCTGCTAATTTGCTTGTTTTGACCCTACCACAAATGTCACCCAAGGATAGTGAAAAAGTATGAAGGTGGGGCTTTCAGCGATGAATACCGTTTTTCTATATTTGAAGCAGGTCCCAAATAGGCTCCATAGTTTTGTGATGAGGTTCTACCACTGAAATTCTGGACAATTGGCTGGCCGGACAGGATAGGATTACAAATGGCCTGGCTGTTTTACAAGAACTTTTCTCACTTTGTCAGTTAAATCAGACACTTTCTAGGGGGACTTAAATCATTGTCATCATCGTCATTATTATCACCATCATCATCCAAGGAACATCTTCCCAAAGAGAATAATGCTGCATTTTTCTAAATCTCTTCTATAATCAAGAGAATATTGAAATGGTTATCCATGAACAATCCAGAAAGACTTAGCCTATTTCCCTTTCCAATGTATTGGACAAGTTCTTCATTATTTTTTCAACAATGGATTTTAGTTATTTTTATCAATTTAAATGAAAAAAAAATGGAATCAATGTAGAACATCACTTCTGATTCCTTCCTTCCTCAGGGTTTCCATTTGCAATCTTCCCAATTGGCTTCCAACAAGGAAAGTTAATATGGGAAGCTGGGTTCTCTTAATTACCTTGTGATTCACTTAATTGCAATGATTGCTGGATTACTGCAATGCTCTCTACATGGGGCTCCCCTTGAGGAGCACCCGGAGACTCCATGTAGTTCAGAATGTGGCTGCGCGGGTGATAGAGGGAGCCCCTTGTGGCTCCCACGTAACACCTCTCCTGTGCAGACTGCACTGGCTGCCTGTGGCCTTCCGGGTGCGCTTCAAGGTTTTGGTAATGATCTTCAAAGCGCTCCATGGCATAGGGCCGGGCTACTTACGGGACCGTCTGCTGCCACCGAATGCCTCTCACCGACCTGTGCGCTCTCACAGAGAGGGACTCCTCAGGGTGCCGTCGGCCAGGCAGTGCCGACTGGTGACACCCAGGGGAAGGGCCTTTTCTGTGGGGGCTCCCACCGTCTGGAACGAGCTTCCCTCAGGACTTCGCCAACTTCCTGACCTTCGAACCTTCCGCCGCGAGCTTAAAACCCAGCTATTTATCTGCGCTGGACTGGACTAGAATTTTAAATTTTAAATGTTTAAATTTTAAATCTGGTTTTAAATGGGGTTTTATTATTTATATCTCTATTTTAAATATTCGGCCTATGTAATAAATTTTTTAAATTAATGTTTTACTCTGTATATATTTATGTTTTTTATATGGCTGTAAACTGCCCTGAGTCCCTAGGGAGATAGGGCGGTATAAAAGTATGAATAATAAATAAAAAAATAAATTTGTTTAATGGCCATAGCAAAAGATGTGCTAAAATCAAGTGTGACTCACTTAAAAATTATATTGCTTATCAAGGTGACTCACTTAAAAATTATATTGCTTATCAAAGGGGCCGGGATAGCTCAGGCTGTTAAGAAGCCTGTTATTAGAACACAGTAGCCTGCAATTACTGCAGGTTCAAGCCCGGCCCAAGGTTGACTCAGCCTTCCATCCTTTATAAGGTAGGTAAAATGAGGACCCAGATTGTTGGGGGGGCAATAAGTTGACTTTGTAAAAAATATACAAATAGAATGAGACTATTGCCTTATACACTGTAAGCCGCCCTGAGTCTTCGGAGAAGGGCGGGATATAAATGTAAACAAAAAAAAAATGGAAATTCTGGTATCAATTGTCATCATAAGTTAAGGATTATCTGTAATAAAATATGGGACAAGCAGCAGAATTATGAGCCAAATTGTAGGCCTTTTAGGTGATTGGCATCAGTAATTACTATATCAACCCAACTTATAATGAACTATTTCTAAATTTTCATTTTTCATAGAATCAAGACAAATTTTATCCTTCTTCCCTTCGAAAGTCCTCATTTTAACCCAGTGTTCATTGACATTAAGGAAAGTCAAGAAGAGATTAATAGGAAACTCACTAGAAAAAGAAAGTTAAAAAATCTTCACAGCATATCCAATTTGCAATAAAAATCATGTTGCTTTACCCTATTATGACTATTAGCTATTTTAAATAAATTGATTATCCCAAATGTGCTTTTTCAAAAGGCAACTGGACATTTGACTTCTCATCCAAGATGCTTCTTCAGTTCTGACTAAATGGTGAAGGCTTGAAGGGTTTATATTCCCTGCAGTCATCTGGCCATTAGCACTCTTTCTGAGAATTGTTGAGGCCACTTAGAATTTTATCTGTGCCCTCAGGGTCACCTGAATAGTATAAGAGAGTGTGGAACTGATGAATGGACTGTGTTATAAACAGGAGTTAGGTGATAACATATCCCTCCCTCTCTGTTGAGAGAACGCTGTTCAATCTTAATGTAGATAGCCTCTACATTAAGTGAAATGTCTTCAAGGAAAAACAAAGTCCAGTTGGTTTTTTAAAAAGCACCTTTGGGACAACCATGACCTGGATGACTGAGAATCTCCATAGACGATAAATCAATTTTTATTATCTAGTCAACAGACCTCCACTTTAAAGATAATAATATGATTGATCTCCTGAGAAAGCCAAATGTATGGACTCAAATCTTACAATAATTACAGTGCAAGATGACTAATTTAGGCCAGTCCTCATAGCTGATAAGAGAAAGCTGGCTGCTACTATAGCAGCTTGGACTTTAAAAGGAAGTAAAAGATATAAAAAGCAAAAATTCTCCCAGGAAACATAAACAGCATTGGGACAGTTAGTTCTGTACATAAATCCTTTTGGTAGGAACAAAAGAGTACCAATGTTGCCCTGTTTCTACTTGCTCAAAAATCCAAGGTCATGCTCTGTTAGCACAATGTACTATGAAGAACAGCTGGTGAGAGCATTAAAACAGGCTAGAGTAAATGACCACTTACCCTTGGGGATACTTAAATTTGGAGATATTGAACTTTCAAATTAATTTTGATATCAGGCTATTCCAAAAATAGAGGTGATGAAATCTTTTTAGCAGCCACAGATGAATTCTAGTAATCCATAAAAATTATTCTTATTTGTCCATAAACATAGAAAAGAAGATACAATATCAAATAATGAACAATTTTAATGTCACCTGTTAATTCAATTTAAAAGAAAAACTCTCAAGGTTCTAATACATGTGGTGTATATTAGTAATATAATATAACATACACACACACAAAATCTACAGATGTATTTGAATTCTGTACTTAATGTATTCAGCAAATATTTACTTTCTAGATAAATAGTGGTTATGCGACAGATGGAAAGGTGTGAGACTTTAGCTTGATTTTTTTTTAAATAAGCACTTACTTAAACATTTGAGTTTCTTCATATAAGGAGTGAGAAGAACAGAAAGTTTTTAGACACTCCCCAGACCTGATAAAGCTATATGAATCTCTGATTTGGAAATGATTTGAACTGGATCAGGGTCAGTTCATACTAAAAAATGTCCATACTTAACACAGAGCCATGCTAATAGTTCTCTTCCATTTTTAAAAGATGCATGTATTCCTTTAAAACATTTTTTTTCCCAAAGATGGGTCGCATACCCTTTTAAAGCAACAATCTAAATCCACTAATAACAATAGTTTAGAATTATTGAACAGCATAATAATAGCATTAATAGCCACAATGGCTACAGCAGCAGAAATGGAATCCTCAGAACTATGTTTAATTAAAACACTGCATTGCAGCTTAGCAGAATTAATGTTAGAAAGCCTAGAAGATGTTCCCCCCCCCCATTGTCCCTGATCTTCCTTTTGGGAAGGCATATATGTTACCATACTTTGGCAGGAGAGGATTTCTAGAAAATAATTTATAGCTTTGTCTAGAACATTTGACCAGTGAAGATACATGGGAGTTTCATTAAGTTCACGAAAAAAATCTAAACAACATGGGGTGGGATGGGGGGAACTTGACATTAAAAATAAAATGTGGGAGCAAGTATGCTTAACATATTCATCCATCCTTAGTCTCCAAAGGCACATTTTGTCTTCTGGGTCTGAAGAATTAAAAAAGAGAGGAAGGGAGGGAGAGAGAGAGAGAGAGATTGAAGACTGAAAAAGAATGGGCTCTGGAGCGGGAAGATATACACAAGCATGTTTTCCCCAAACGTTATTTTGCATGGACCTTTGATAGCTTTTCACAAATTTTAGAACATGGGCTAACCTTATAGCAAATTAAATTGCATGATGAAAACAAATTGCATCATGGTTAAGGAAGAAGACATTCAAAGGAGCAAGATATATTACACTGGAATAAACAGTGCTCACAAGTTTAGGCATTGTATTTATAGCATTTCTCTAGTTTCCTATAGATCAGTGATGGCTAATCTTTTCCAGACCGAATGCCAGAAGTGCTTGTGTGTGTGCGTGAATGCGTGTGTGCGTGTGTGAACCCCCAAAATGCAATGCGCGGCTCCCATGCATATGTGTGCAGCTCCATGCTCCCATGTCTCCACGCATGTGCAGCAGAGACCCAAAGACCTACTGCAATCCCAGAAGTCCCAGTTGTGCTCATTAAGCAACTCCCCAGGTCATTAAGAGAGCAGAATGACAGAGCTACCTGCCAAAGCATTTCATCTCTGCTTGCTCCCTAACATTCTTGCAGTCCCACAAAGGCTTTTCCCTCCCTTTCATGCACAGAACATTATCTGAGATATCCGATATACACAAATTAGTCTGTCTATAAATTCAACTGAAATTTACACCAAGAAATAAAAAAGCCAACAAGGATTATTAGGAATCAGCTCCTACTTCATAAATGTATTGTAACTAGACTAAATGGAAAGGGTGATTATACATTTAAGTTGTTAAGTACTTCTTTCTTTCTTTCTTTTTTTACTTGACCTTTGCTGATTAATAAGGAGAGCTGAGATTTAGAGTTGAATTTACAGAAAATGGGCTGAGGTATGGAATGAAGGTGTGTTAAAATGCAGTGATAAGTTGTTAATGTTGAATACTCTTGCTGGGATGAAGGGAGATTTATTTTACTAAATCCATTTACATTTGTGGAAGGTAATTATAAGTGGATATTTAAAATCTCTATTTTAGGGAGATTTTTTTTAAATTTCTTCCAGACTTTTTATGTATTTATTTTTTTACTTTTTGAATTTGGTTCTTGTATTTGTTTTATCTGTTATATCTTTTTCATAAAATTATTGAAAAATAAATTTCTTTTGACCTTAATTTTTGCTTAGCTTATTAAGTGACAAACCTTTGTGCTAAGCTGTGTAGTTTTGAAAATGAAACACCAGTACATCTGGGAAACCACGTGATGTCATGTCAAATCATTCCAAAGATTCCATATCCTTAAGGCAGATATATTCTTCAATATCTGATGAATCTAGCCAGAGAAATTTGGCAAGCCCTTTTTCTGGATCTTTTTTTGGAACGATGTGTGGGAGGGAACTAAGTCATGAAAATGTGATTTTTTTTCTTGAATGAAATAGAACAAAATGTAGGATTTTTAAAAAGTATAGAGAAAAAACAAAACTGACAGATTGTGTGTGTGTGTGTGTGTGTGTGTGTGTATACATATACCCTGTTTTCCCCAAAATAAGACTTCCCCTGATAATAAGCCCATGAGCTTTTGAGCACATGGCAATAAGGCCAAGCACTTATTTCAGAGTTCAAAAAAATATAAGACAGGGTCTTATTTTCAGGGAAACATGATATATATGTGTGTATATATATATGCTTTTTATTATACATTTTTTAAAAATCTCACATTTCTTATATTTCATTCAAGAAAAAAAATTCATGTTATATGTATATGTATCAGAGGTGGGTTTCAGCAGGTTCTGACCAGTTCTGGAGAACCAATAGCAGAAATTTTGGGTAGTTCAGAGAATCAGTAGTAAAAATTCTGACTGGCCCTGCCCGCATCTATTCTCTGCCTCCCGCGTTCCAGCTGATCGGGAAGAAATGGGGATTTTGCAGTAATCTTCCCCTGCCATGTCCACCAAGCCACGCCCACCAAACCATGCACACCCACCAAGCCACACCCCCAGAACCATTAGTAAAAAAATTTGAAACTCACCACTGATGTGTATGTGTATATGCATACACATAGGTATAGATATAGATATATGATTATTATATATACTGTATAATCATTGTAGCCATTGTCTTTCCATTGCAGGACAAAAGCCTCTTCTGCATGTTTCCAACCAATATGGTTTTGAGCTTTCTTTTGCCAATTGGGGCTGCAATATTTGCTGATATTGTCAATCCATCTTGTTTTAGGTCTCTTTCATGGACAGTTTTTATCAAGTGGGATGCATTCTATGACTGCCTTGGTCCGCTTGCCATCAGTTCGTCTTGCTATATGACCAGCCCATTTCCATTTCAATTCTTTTACTACTGTCTTGATGATATCACATACTTTTGTTTGTTCTCTAATCTGTGTTCAGGTCTTTCTATCTTGCCTTGCTGAGCATGTACCTTTACATGCTCTTTGCGTCACTCGTAGCTTTTGTATCGATTGTGAGGTTAGTGTCCATGTTTCACCGGCATATCAGTGGTGGGATTCAACCAGTTCGCACCACTTCGGGAGAACCAGTTGTTAACTTTCTGAACAGTTTGGCAAACTGGTTGTTGGAAGAAATCATTAGGGCAGAGAACCGGTTGTTAAAATACTTGAATCCTACCACTGCAGCATATTTTAGTGCAGGTAGCACACACTGATCAAAAACTTTTCTCTTCAGGCATAGGGGAGGTTGTCCTTGAAAATTACACTTAGCTTGCCGAATGCCTGCCAACCACATTTAACATGCCATTCCATTTTCTTTATACATATACATACACAAATTATCTGTCAATAAAGTAACATCAGCTCATTTTTATATTGTTTTTCAGTCAGCTGCAAAAAGTTTTTCATTATTCAAATTCTATCCTAAAACATAGGGTTGACAAATTTGGGCCATCATTGATCAGAGGTATTAAGATTTATTAAAAGGGAAAACAGAGGTCAAAAGTAAAAAATAAAATAAAAATCACATTATAAATTTTGTGAAATACACCATTAAAGCAACTATACAGACATGTGTTTCATTAAAGATTTATTGGGCTTTGTTGCAGCAATGCAATCATCATATTTAATAGAGTAAACACATTTTCTGTTGCTCAGCTGTGGTTCCATTTTTTTTTTCCATTTAGAAACTTTGCATCAATTCATTCTTGGAGTCTCTTAATAACTTTCAATATAATACTAAACAACTAATATTATCAAGGACATTAATCTTTAATAGGATAATGTAGTTGTTGTCTTTCCAGAAAATTTTAATTAGAACATACCCTTCAATTGTGTGATGCCAGATAGAATTCATTAACATAATGTTCGATTTATCACTTTTTGTCTTTTTTTGTTTTTAAACTCACTCCAGTTGCATTACTGCGTAAATGAAATGCAAAGTATGTGTTTCTCCATTAAACAAGAAAAAAAATGTTTTCAAAAATGTTTTCATTATTTCACTAGTATATTAGATATGATAATACTTTTGGTTTTCTACATTGTATGGAATAGTTGCATTCCTTATTACACTGGGAACTTTCCTGGAACATTAACAGTTAGTATTATTCCAAATGGTTTCCCTAATCTAAATTATTAAATAAATTATGATTAGGCGCCACAGAAAGCAATAGAAGTTTTTTCACAATTCATTTGGCAGATGGCTTTCATTGCATGGGACTCACTCTACGTATTTGCTCAGAAATAAACTCTATTAGCTTCAAAATGCATGTAAATTCAGGAGTATCCACTTCAAACCCAACTTAATTATGTAATGCTTAATATACATTTTCTTCTGTTAATATAATTCTCCTTTTGCTGGTCAAAACAGGTCCTTTATATCAGGGGTCTCCAACTTTGGTCCCTTTAAGACTTGTGGACTTCAACTCCCAGAGTTCCTCAGACAGCTTTGCTGGCTGAAGGACTCTCAGAGTTGAAGTCCACAAGTCTTAAAGGGACCAAGGTTGGAGACTCTTGCTTTAGATGAGGAGATGAGTTGTTTTTTTCTAAACTCTTTCCAAAAAAGGATATCTTAGTACATTATTTGACTGAGGGTAGTCTAATTCCCAAGACACCAAACCCAAAGAGGAATTAGGAATTTGATCTTCAAAGTTTCCTATCATGATATTACTTAGGATAAACTATAGTTACCCCTATCATGATATTATTTAGAATGAACTATGGTTTCATCCCAACCTAAAGCTAATTCAGCTAGGCCTTGATCATTTGGACTATTTAGGAGTGGATTGTTGTGGGCAAAACCTGGTTACTAAACAACCAAACTACTTTGAAGATACAACATAATTTGATTAGTATGTATAAAATAATTCAGTGCACACTGGGTTCCCAATAAAGTATGGACATCTTGTTGTGCAGTTCTGAGCAAAGGCAGAATTATAGCTACTCTGCACTTGGTCCACTACAGTGGTGGGTTGCTCCCTGTTCACCCCGGTTTGGGTGAAATGGTAGCAGCAGTGGTGGGAGGCTCCACCCACCCACCCAGACATCATCAAAAATGCTCTGCACATGCAATAGCATTAGCGAACTGGTAGCACCGGGATTTGAAACCCACTACTAGTCCACTACAGTGCAAAAGCAATACAAAGAAAAAGGCAGACATAATGAAAATTACAGCATGATATTGGGTGTCTTTTATAAACTTATCTGGGTTTCTTTCTTTCCCTCCCATAGGTTTTGCGAGTAAATGCAGTGAAATGTATGCATGTACGGCAAGTACCTTTTACCAGCATAGAAAGAAAAATAAATCCTTCCAAATGGTCTACATGATGAACAGAACACAGAGAGAAGAACAGTTAGAAAAAGGAAGGAAGGAAAGAAGGAAGGAAGGAAGGAAGGAAGGAAGGAAGGAAGGAAGGAAGGAAGGAAGGAAGGGGGGAGGGAGGGAGGGAGAGAGAGAGAGAGAGAGAGAGAGAGAGAGAGAGAGAGAGAGAGAGAGAGAGAGAGAGAGAGGGAATAATGTGGAGTTTGAAAATTTTTAAACTTGGGGAAGTAAATCAGTCATTAAATTAAACAACGGCCAGCTATAGTACAGAGCAATAATAATGGAGTGAAAAGACTTGGAGGCCTGTGACTTGGAAACCACAGAAGATTAAGTAGCTGCTGACAGTTACTAGATTTTTGAGTTAAAATCACTGTGTGCATGTGGACTAGTGAACATTAAGGTCCATCATGAAATGACAACAACAACAAATAAAGACATTGGTTAAAGAAAGAGAAAAAAGAGAAGCATGTTGCTTTTTCAGCATCTTGTCAATGTATCTGTGTTTGGCTAGCTCATTCAATCTCTTTCTCGGGCTTTCATTATTTTCTCTGGCAGCCTTTAGGCGAAATGTTTGTCATGATGAGTAGCTGGAACATCTATTTGCCTGAAAAAAAGTTATGAAGTTAGGTAGCACAAACCCATTTGACATTCATCCAATGCCTCATTTAAATACAAAACTAAATAATAATCAGATGTTCAGCATGGGAGAATAATTTCATAGCCATCTGCCAATAAATGAAAATGCAACCAGTTTGCTCTGAAGAGAGTAGGTATGTTTGACCATAAGGTAATGCATGTATTTTCAGCATACTTAGGCAGATATATGTTGATGTGCATCGTTGTAGTTGATATAGGACAGTAGGGTGAATTACAATGAGGTTATACTTAAAATAACCACTACAAGGTTACCACCTTTTTGGAGGGAGTGTTCCTTTGAGCTTTACTAATATTTTACATTCTTCCCAATAAATCTTTGTCATTTAGAGTAGGCACAGAATCAATTAAGCAAATCTTGAGGATATTTAAAATACCTTATTTTTCGGAGTATAAAATAATCCAGACTATAAAACTCACTTACCTTTTTGGGAGAGAAAAACAAGATATACACTAGTGCATGGGTATGGGAAATAATATGAAATTTTACCAGTTTGAAACTGTTTTAAGTTTTTTTCTTTGCATAGATTGGTATTGTAATCAGAATCAGTAAGTTATTCAGCATGCAATCTGTTAGATGTAAAGCATTTTTCCCCCTCTCTTGATTTTCCTTCAGGTAACATTTTAATTAAGTTAGTGAGATGCTTTTTAAATTCTAGCTAATTGTTGTTTCTAGACAGAAATTTTACAACAAAAGGACACAAAGAAGAAAATAAGACCCTAAAACACTCACAATAATTCTGCCTCCCAGTTTGCCTCATTGCAGCAAACAGCCTGCTTTAATTTCATTTTCAGCACAGGAAAAAAAACAAAAACCTGCCTCCCAGCAATTTGCCTGCTTGCAGCAAGCAGCGGAGGCCCACATGGCAATAAGCAATGACAATCTCTGCAGCCTAAAACAGCTGAGGGTCAGGAGGCCAATCCAACCAACAGTCAACTGCTTGTGCTAATCAGACTGTGCTGAAGCTGAAATGGGCTGTTTTGCTGTTTGTTGCTTGCTGCAAGGAGGTAAATTGCTGGGAGGCAGAGGCCAAAGGGTGGGGGCCGATGGGTGGGCAGGGCTACATTTGGAATATAAGATACACCCAAACTTTCACCCTCTTTTAGGGGGGGGGGAAAGTGCATCTTATATTCCAAAAAATAATTTTAAAGCAAGAAACTAATGGGAGAAAACTGCTGCAAACAAACATCCTTGATGTGTTGGTTATGTGTTAAATGTTAGGGTTTCAGTAACATGTTTTTTCTTGACACAAGGAGAAGGAGGAGCAGGAGCAGGAGGAGCAGGAGAAGAAGGAGAAGAAGGAAAAGAGGAGGAGGAGCAGGAGGAGCAGGAGGAGGAGGAGGAGGAGCAGGAGGAGGAGGAGAAGGAGGAGAAGCTCCTTAAGAGATAGGGTTAAGTTTACCATTCTTACAGAATCACCAAGAAATAAAAGGGCACTTCCAAAGAAAATGTCAACAGGGAATCCCACGTCTTTGTTATTTTTTCCCTAGAGCAGGTAGCATGAGAGCTAGAAAAACTAAAAAGGAATGAAATCTTTTTTTTTTCCTCAGAGTTTTCTTGGCAGTGTTACAGAAATAGTTACATTATTTTTTGGACATTCTTCATTTTTTTCAGTTCAGTCTATCATCCTGACATTTCCTGAAAGTCTCCCATCTAAGTACGGAACAGGCTTGATCCTGCTTAGCTTCTAATCCTACATAAGGTCAGCTAGATGCTATCATCGACTGAGGTGGCTCTGAGGGGCCTCTGGTGGCTCAGACTGCTAATGCAGTCTGTTATTAACAGCAGCTGCCTGCAATTACTGCAGGTTCTAGTCCCACCAGGCCCAAGGTTGACTCAGCCTTCCATCCTTTATAAGGTAGGTAAAATGAGAACCCAGATTGTTGGGGGCAATAAGTTGACTTTGTATATAAATATACAAATAGAATGAAGACTATTGCTAACATAGTGTAAGCCGCCCTGAGTCTTCGGAGAAGGGCGGGATATAAATGCAAATAAATAAAAGAAAAAAAAGGTGCAGAATTATAGAGAGGTACTAGGAAAATGAAAGGGAAATCTATCATATTATAGCAGTGTAGTATGCAAATAATCACTATCAGAGGAAAATGAAAGGGAAGTTCTATAACACTCTGATATGAAGCAACAATCTGCTTTTTCAGGAAGAAATCCTTCAGAAAACCAGAAAGATTTAGGGACAGCATCACTTTTGATGTTATCTGGAGATTTTTTAGTGCCCTTTAGACGTGCGGACCAATTGTCAGAATTCCAGAGAGTCATTGTGGACATTGCTAAGAGTAACATGTCACAAATCTCTCCACAAGACTCAAATGCTTAAAAGCCATGGTGGTTAGAATGCAGTATTGCAGGCAAACTCTGCCCATAGCCAGGAGTTCAATACTGACCAGCTCATGGTTGATTCAGGCTTCCATCTTCCCGAAGTTGGTAAAATGAGGACCCAGATTGTTGGGGGCAATAGGCTGACTCTGTAAACTGCTTAGAGAAGGTTGTAAAGCACTGTGAAGCAGATATAAGCCTAAGTGTTATTGCTATTAAATCTGGATCTCCCTGGTCCTACACCTGCCCAGGAGCATGGCACCACCCACTTCAAATAAACATTCCACTGATGTTCTTGTCAGTGTTTACAATCGTTGTGGATAATTTCACAGCAATCACATTAGAGGCGAATCATGTGGAGAATTCAAAATTGCCTCTTCTGCACATTGCCATGCTTTTATTCTTTTCTGGCAGATTATATCGCTTTGCAGATCACCCTCTCCTCATCGTTCAGCCTGTTTGAGATTGTTACGCAGTCAAGAAGTATTATGGTTTGATATATAAACACAGTAATAGCCTGTTGCAAGACAGCAGAAACAAATTAAGCAAAATAGTGGGAGATTGCGGGTTATCTACTTGTCTTTTCCTTTCAAAAAGCTTGACTGCGAAAATATGCTGAATGTGACAATAGCCTATTTCTGCTGGGGTTTTCCTCTTCGTCCCAGCCCTCTAGTTAATGAAATATGTTCATTCTGATGACAGATTTGAAATCTATTTGTCATTAGAGAGTTTCGAGTGGATATTTCTCAATCCCTTTCATTATGGATATTTACCCTGGAAAGGAGGGAGGGAAGTGAATGCTACTTATCCATCTCTAAATACATAGTCTTTATCCTGCAATAATTATCTCTATCTCTCCACAGAAAATATAAACCGAAGATTACACCTTTCCTTTTTTTTTTTTTTTTAAATTCTTTTGCTAAAAATGTGGGATGTAAAGCAAGCCTGTCTACCATACAAGCAAGGCATCCAGCCACATATAATGGCTCACCCCTGGCTTAGTGAGGCCTTTCTTCCAATCTCCCTTTAAAATATAGGAAAATGATTAAGCGCATGGTAGGCTATAAAAAGAAATGTGGTGGCTCAATAGCTAAGATGCTGAGCTTGTTGTTCGAAAGATCGGCAGTTCAGCAGTTCAAATTCCTAGTGCCATGTAATGGGGTGGGCTCCCTTTACTTCTCCCAGCTTCTGCCAACCTAGCAGTTTGAAAACACGTAAAAAATGCAAGTAGAAAAATAGGGTCCATCTTTGGTGGGAAGGTAACAGCGTTCTGTGCACTGTTGGCATTTAGTCATGCCAGCCACATGACCACGAAGACGTCTTTGGATAGCGCTGGCTCTTCGGCTTTGAAACAGAGATGAGTTGGGAATGACTAGCACATATGTGCGAGGGAAACCTTTACCTTTAGGCTATAAAACTGACCAATACGCTGGAGTTGACTTTGTGGCTTCTAAGTTTTATTGGTCTGGACAGAAGAAACAGCCTGTTTTGTACAGTAGTTAAGGCATCAGGCTAGAAATCAGGAGACACAGAGTTCTAGTCCTGCTTTAGGCACAAGCCAAATGGGTGACCTTGGCTCAATCACTTTCTCTTAGCCCTAGGAAATAGGCAATGAAATCTTGCCAGGAAAACTGGCATTTGTCCAGAAATAAGACAAAAGTGGGGAACTAGAAAAATAACACTCTGAGAAGAAAGGAAGATAGCTGTCATCTCAACTAACAGAAGCAAAGGGGCATGGGAAGCGTCTCAGAAGAATTCCTCCTTAGTGTTCTAGAACAGGGGTCTCCAACCATGGTAACTTTAAGACTTGTAAACTTCAACTCCCAGAATTCCTTAGCCAGCAAAGATGGCTGAGGAACTCTGGAAGTTGAAGTCCACAAGTCTTAAAGTTGCCAAGGTTGGAGACCCCTGTTCTAGAAAGTAAAATAAGGCAGAAGTGCTTTCAGACTTGCAAGATTCTGTTAGATTAAAATAAAGGTAGTATTAAGAAAGTGTGAGATTTTTATAGTTATCAAGCAAGTTCACATCATATCTGAGATTCAGATCTGGAATTTCTTGATCAATCACACAGTCTGTTGCCAATTTATAGGCATTCTAATGACTGAAATTAAACAGAAAGCGTATTGCACATCATTATTATCCTATCCATTGTTAATTCATCAGTGGAAGGTTTTCATGATAGATTCAGGAGGCTAATGAGGTCCCTTCATTGATACTGCCATTATGAATCCTTTGTTTCAACCAGCCACACCAAATTAGTTTTTAGATTTTTGATCTCTCTCTCTCTCCTTCTCTCTCTCTCTCTCTCCATGGTTCTGGCCAATGAATATGAAGCATCTCTCTCTCTTCAGAAAACATTTTGTAATACAAAAAAAAATCAAATAAAAAAGAATTAGAGAGAAAGAGGGAAGGGCAGGAAAAAGTAAAATGGGGAAGTACAGATTAAAAAAAGGGGGGGACTGTAGAAAACATGTGATACTGGTAAAAACCTAAAAATCAATGAGCCTCTGAACTAGAATAAACAATAACAAATAGTGCTTCTATCATAAGTCTAATCATCAAAACCCAAGGTTAATTATTTTTCTCTATTTCTAGCAAAAAAAAATAATTCCAAATCATTTCCAATGATAGAAATGAAGCTAGATAAAATCTTTTATTTAATCAAAGCAGTCAATTTCACCATGTCCAGTGACTCCATTAATTTCACTATCCATTCTTCCATTGTGGGTATATTTGAGTCCTTCCATCTATGTACATCAAAGAATCTTGCTGCTGTTGTTATATATAAGAACAAAGTTCCATGGGTTTTTTTTTTCAATCTGTTTGTCTGCAAACCTAAAAGAAAAGCCTCTAGCTTTCTTGTACTAAGAATTCTCTCAGTTAAAATATATATCTGATTCCAATAAATCTTAGCTTTCTTACGTGTCCAGCAGAAGTGATAAAAAAAATGCCTTCAGTTTGGTTACATGCCCAGGATACATTTGACGCACTGAGGAAATCCTTATATGCGTGTGACAATTTATCACAAATCAAATGCCAACACATGAGCATTATGGAAGATGAGTACAAAATAAGAAAGGTAGGATAACAGCTCTCAGTTGAAAATGGAGCAGGCAAGGCAAAAACTTTCTCACAATGAGAATATTAGGAAACGGGACTTTGGGTAGTTCAAACACAACCCTGCTGATTTGAGTTTTTTCCTTTATTTGGAAAAGTAAAATATGATGTCTATAACACCTTAAAACCTACACAAGCTGGGATTTATGCTGTGATCACCTCCACCTATTCCGGAGGAGCTGTGTGGACCAGTGGTGAAATCCATTTTTTTTTACTACCGGTTCTGTGGGCGTGGTTTGGTGGGCATGGTGTGGTTTGGTGGGCGTGGCTTGGTAGACATGGCAGGGGAAGGATACTGCAAAATCTCCATTCCCTCTCACTCTGGGGCCAGCCAGAGGTGGTATTTGCCAGTTCTCTGAACTACTCAAAATTTCTGCTACTGGTTCTCCAGAACATGTCAGAACCTGTTGGATTTCACCCTTGGTGAGGACTGATGAAGAGTCCTTCCAGGGTTTTGCAATGTCATAGTTCTCTGATGCGTTGATTTTGTTATGAGCTCCCTCTCAAAGTTTAATGGCTACAATAAGTCACATGTCCTCCAAGGAGAAACCTCTACCTAGAATAGCTAATGTTCTTCTGACAACTTTGTATGTTCCACCATGTTCTGAGAAATTCAAAGACTGGAAGTGGTAACACAAAGGCTTTTGGAAAACTGATGAGTGTAAGATTTCTGTTTTGGACCCTTTCCTAATCTTCTTCCTGAGATACTGAGGACAGTATAAAAGGGAGACCACAGTCTACCATTTTGCAAACTACCATTCCTTTGAAAAACTTTTCTCTGCCCATAACATTCATTTTTTCCCTCTTCCAACTTTCGCTAGTAGATGAAGCTTTCAAATATTAACTTTAGAAAAAATGTCTGATGAATCTGGAAGATAACACTTGACAATTTATTTTCCAATGAACCCCTGAATTCATACTGTCTCCTCGGGGCATAAATATCAAGGTGGAGTTGGGGGGGGGAAGCAGGGGTGAAATCTAAAAATTTTCCCTACCGGTTCTGTGGGCATGGCTTAATTGGTGGGTGTGGCTTGGTGGTCAGGTGACCAGGTGGGCATGGCCAATAACAATAAATACTAATAATAAACAAAGTACACAAAACAATAAGAGGTACCAAAAACCAATTTTCACACTTTACTCACACACAACACAACACAACTGACTCACACACAATGTAAAAGCAGCTGTACTTCACCCAAAATGGCCCCTGCAACAAGCAAGAACCTCACACAGCCACAAAAAGCCCAAAAATCAACTTTCACACTTCATACACAAACAACACAACACAACACAACTGACTCACACACACACACACACAATGCCACATACAGTTTTGGGAGATTTTTTGTGTTTGTGTAGTTAGAGTGAAACACTACAGAAACATACCAAATCTCAGAAAGCTGCACAAATATTTTATTTTATTTTATTATTTTATTTTATCTTATTTTATTTATATTTTTAGATAAAAGCAGCTAAATTTAAAACTTCCTTAACTTTAACACTTCCTTAACTTTAAATTGCTATGTCTAAAAAAAACAAAACCTCCTAAAAAAAAACAAAACCCAATTAACTATTTTTAAAGCTCCCTGCTCCTTACTTATCCAATTCAAGGGAAAAGGCAGACAGATTGAGTTGCTCACCGATGACATGGATTGCAGGCAGGCAGATTCAGTTGCTAGCTGATGCAATTGATTGCAGCAGCTGAAGCAAGGCCGGAATAATGAGCAAGACCGAAAGAAGCAGGAAGCTGCCAAGTAGGCAAGTGGGGACAAGGCGTGGACATGGGTGGAGGGAGGGGGGAGGGATTTTTGCTAGTGGTTCTCCGAACTACCCGCCCCCATCGCTACTGGATCACCTGATTCGGGCCGAACCAAGAGCATTTCACCCCTGGGGTGAAGACTTGATCATGTGCAAGTTAGGTGTTATTAATACCGTTAGGATTATATCATTCTGGAAAAGTTCTTTAGGAAAAAAAACGTTGATTCATTAATTCAGGATGGAGTTAAAAGACTGGTTAGCTTGGAATATCAGCAAGGAAGGAAGTGTTGGAAACCCTCACCCATCTCTGAAGTGTTTATCTGGTTGTTGGTATGCATTTGGTCTGGCAAGAGTCTTGTAAATGTGGGAGTAGCAATAAAGAATGATAAATTCACAATGTTTTCTGGTTCCTTGAGCCTGATTCCTTGCTGATAATCTGGTGGAATATTTACTACAGACAATCTTTCTCCTGAACAACCACCTGTCTCTTCAATAGACTCCTTGTTAAGAAGGGCTTAGCCAGATGGGGATTGGGCTTCTGACTTGCCTCCATTTGCATTCTTGAGAGTTGACGTATATAAAAGGGAAGCATCAAGAAAAAGTGTAGCTCTAATCCAAGGGATAAATAAACACAATAGGTAACATGTTCTGGAGATGAAGGTGAGGTTCTAGTAATTCTTCTAGGGCTGTAACTGTATAGAAATTTCTACTGTTTTTCCAAGTCTGTTTATTTAAGGATAAGAGTTTGTGCAGTGCAACTCCCCACTTCTCTTCTCTCTGTATACCAATGACTGTATCTCCAACGATCCATCTGTTAAGCTACTGAAGTTCGCAGATGACACAACAGTTATTGGTCTCATTTGAGACAATGACGAATCCGCATATAGACGAGAGGTCAAACGACTAGCCTTGTGGTGCAACCAAAACAATCTGGAACTGAACACACTCAAAACCATAGAAATGGTGGTAGACTTTAGGAGAAACCCTTCCATACTTCCACCTCTCACAATACTAGACAACACAGTATCAACAGTAGAAACCTTTAAATTTCTAGGTTCTATCATATCGCAAGATCTAAAATGGACAGCTAACATCAAAAACATCATTAAAAAAGGACAACAAAGAATGTTCTTTCTGCGCCAACTCAGTAAGCTCAAACTGCCCAAGGAGCTGCTGATTCAGTTCTACAGAGGAATTATTGAGTCTGTCATTTGCACCTCTATAACTGTCTGGTTTGGTTCTGCAACCCAACAGACTTCAGAGGATAATTAGAACTGCAGAAAAAATAATTGCTACTAACCTGCCTTCCATTGAGGACCTGTATACTGCACGAATCAAGAAGTGGGCCGTGAAAATATTTACAGATCCCTCACATCCAGGACATAAACTGTTTCAACTCCTACCCTCAAAACGACGCTATAGAGCACTGCACACCTAGTGCAGTGCTCTATAGAACACTAGACACAAGAACAGTTTTTTTCCCGAAGACCATCACTCTGCTAAACAAATAATTCCCTCAACACTATCAAACTATTTACTAAATCTGCACTACATTAATCTTCTCATCGTTCCCATCACCAATCTCTTTCCACTTATGACTGTATGACTGTACTTTGTTGCTGGCAATCCTTATGATTTATATTGATATATTGACCATCATTTGTGTTGTAAATGTTGTATCTTGATGAATGTATCTTTTCTTTTATGTACACTGAGAGCATATGCATCAAGACAAATTCCTTATGTGTCCAATCACACTTGGCCAATAAAAAATTCTATTCTATTATATTCTATAAGTGAGTGACAATAAAGAAAATACTAAAATAACGGATTTAGCAGGAAACAAAAAAATTAAAATATTTGCTTTATATCAACTGAGAAAAGATGTTAATATTTTTTTTTTTTCTGTTTTACAGGTCATCAAGGGTAATGGAACAAGCAGTAGATGGCAAGGGAAGGAAGTTTGGTTCTCTAGAGTATGGATAACTATTTTTTGCTTTTTAATTTTGTGTGTGTGAGAGAGAGATACAAACGGTAGAAAACAGAAAAGTTAATGATTTATAATCTTTGGTATTCAGTCCACTACTAGATATATTTAATAGCTGTTGGTGTTGATGCTACTTCTTTTGTAAAAAAAGCTTTAAAATTAGTCAGTGGGTAAATGATCTGGATTTAGGAGACATAGTGAAAGAACCGTTGTCATGGTCAGATCATTTTCTCCTTCGCCTAGACTTTCGAACCGCTGCTCACCACCGCAGGGAGACGGAGCCGATGCGTTGGTTCCGTCCCAGGCGCCTGATGGACCCGGAGAGGTTCCTGATGGAGCTTGGGCCGTTTCCTGAGGATCTTACCCACGGCACGACTGAAGAACTAGTTGCGGCTTGGGAACGGGCCGCGGCTGGGGCTTTGGACCGTGTCGTGCCTTTGCGGCCTCTGACCTGGCGTAGATCTCAATTGGCTCCCTGGTTCTCCGGGGAGCTGAGAGAGATGAAACGCCGGAGAAGACGCCTAGAGAGTGTTTGGAGGTCCAGTCGTTCCGAGGCTGATCGGACACTAGTGAGGTCCTTTA
The DNA here is from genome assembly GCF_028640845.1 of Ahaetulla prasina. Classification (NCBI taxonomy): domain Eukaryota; kingdom Metazoa; phylum Chordata; class Lepidosauria; order Squamata; family Colubridae; genus Ahaetulla; species Ahaetulla prasina. The sequence goes on along the minus strand of NC_080541.1, from coordinate 91,199,858 downwards.
CTAGGACCTACCTAGTGGCAATGAGGGAGGCGAAATGTTCCTAAGTTTCCACCCTCATTGCATCGGCAGATAACCGCCCGGCCGCCCTGTTTCGAGTGACCCGTTCCCTCCTTCAACAGGAGGGACGGGATGACCCCCTGCAGGGACGAGCCGAGGAGTTTAATGGTTATCTATACGATAAAATCGTTCAGCTTCGTGATGGCTTGGATCATGATTGCGATGATTCAGCCGAGGTGGCAGAGACTCGTCTTGTTGAGGTTACTTCCCCCCGGTTTACGCCAATTGCCTGACCTTCGGACCTTCCGCCGGGAACTGAAAACTTATTTATTTATACAAGCAGGACTGGCCTGACTTTTTAAATTCTAAATTTAAATTTTAAACTTTTAATGGTAATTTTATTGGGTATTTTTATGGTCAATCGACGGTTTTAATTTGGCCTTTTATTGAATAAGCTTTTTAATGGTTATTTTAATATATATATTAATTGTTTTAAATGAAGGCTGTACACCGCCCTGAGTCCTTCGGGAGAAGGGCGGTATAGAAGTTTGATAAATAAATAAAAAATAAATATTTGGGATGAGTTTGATTCTGTGGCTCTCGAGGACGTTGACAGGTTGCTGGGGAGGTTGCATGCAACTACATGTTTACTGGACCCGTGCCCTTCCTGGTTAGTACTGGCTGCTCAGGAAGTGACACGAGGCTGGCTCCAGGGGATTATAAATGCTTCTTTGGTTGAAGGGGCTTTCCCCACCGCCTTGAAGGAGGCGGTGGTGAGACCCCTCCTGAAGAAGCCCTCCCTGGACCCAGCTATTTTGGGTAATTATCGTCCAGTCTCCAACCTTCGCTTTTTAGCGAAGGTTGTAGAGAGTGTGGTTGCATGGCAGCTTCCCCGGCACCTGGAGGAAGCTGTCTATCTAGACCCGTTCCAGTCCGGCTTCCGACCCGGTTACAGCACGGAGACGGCTTTGGTCGTGTTGGTGGATGACCTCTGGAGGGCCAGGGACAGGGGTTGTTCCTCTGCCTTGGTCCTATTAGATCTCTCAGCGGCTTTTGATACCATCGACCATGGTATCCTGCTGCACCGGTTGGAGGGGTTGGGAGTGGGAGGCACCGTTTATCGGTGGTTCTCCTCCTATCTCTCCGACCAGTCGCAGACGGTGTTGACAGGGGGGCAGAGGTCGTCCTCGAGGTGCCTCACTTGTGGGGTACCTCAGGGGTCGATTCTCTCGCCTACCCTGTTGAACATCTACATGAAGCCGCTGGGTGAGGTCATCAGTGGTTTCAGGGTGAGTTATCATCTTTACGCTGATGATACTCAGCTGTACTTTTCCACCCCAGACCACCCCAACGAAGCGGTCAAAGTGCTGTCCCGGTGCCTGGAAGCCGTACGGGTCTGGATGGGGAGAAACAGACTCAAGCTCAATCCCTCCAAGACGGAGTGGCTGTGGATGGCGGCACCCCGGTACAGTCAGCTGCATCCTCAGCTGACTGTTGGGGGCGAGTTAGTGGCCCCAAAGGAGGTGGTTCGCAACTTGGGTGTCCTCCTGGATGGTCGGCTGTCCTTTGATGAACATCTGGCGGCTGTCACCAGGAGGGCCTTTTACCAAGTTCGCTTGGTTCGCCAGTTGCGTCCCTTCCTTGACCGGGATGCCTTATGCACGGTCACTCACGCTCTGGTTACATCTCGGCTGGATTATTGCAATGCTCTCTACATGGGGCTGCCCTTGAGGTGCACCTGGAGGCTGCAGTTAGTCCAGAATGCAGCTGCGCGAGTGGTAACGGGAGCCGCTCGTGGCTCCCACGTAACACCACTGCTCCGTAGTCTGCACTGGCTTCCTGTAGTCTTTCGGGTGCGCTTCAAGATCCTGGTTACCACCTTTAAAGCGCTCCATGGCTTAGGACCCGGGTACTTACGAGACCGCCTGCTGTTACCTTATGCCTCCCATTGACCCGTATGCTCTCACAGAGAGGGCCTTCTCAGGGTGCCGTCCGCCAAACAATGTCGGCTGGCGGCCCTCAGGAGTATGGCCTTCTCTGTGGGAGCACCAACACTCTGGAACGAACTCCCCCCTGGCTTACATCAACTGCCTGATCTTCGGACCTTCCGTCGTGAGCTTAAAACATATTTATTCATTCAAGCAGGACTGGCATAAATAGTTGATTTTAAATTGGGGTTTTAATAATATTTTAAATTTTTAATTGTTTTAATTATCGGCCGCATAGTAATGGTTCATTTTAAATTCTTTTAATTGTATATATTCTGTGTTTTTATTCTGGCTGTACACCGCCCTGAGTCCTTCGGGAGAAGGGCGGTATAGAAATTTAATAAATAAATAAATACATAAAAAAGGTTCTATTGGTGAGATAGTCAACTGTGATTATTTTTATTACTATTTAACTTCAGTCAGTCTTATATTCATGAATAGGATTTTTTTTTCATGTTTAGATTTTGATTCTGCTTCAATCATTAGTGACCTGAGTGGCTAAGCCTCCCTCTATATGTAATTTTTAAAGCAAAAAAATAGCCAAACGATGAATAATGTTACATAATAATATATTCTTTTGTGCAATATTATCAAACCTATATAATTGTACACCTATACATAGAGAAAGCATTGGCCTCAAATCAACTCCCACTCAATAACCAACTGAAATAGCCAGAATTTGATTGCTTTCCTAAATCATAATAATGTCGGGCAAGTTAAATCTTTGGATGGGAAAAAGTCTTGATTGGGTATTGTGGAAACTCACAAGTGGAGTAAAATCTGTTCTTTAAGAACTTTAGGTTAAGTTTCTTAAAACCAATGTTGTATCCATTGGTGTGCTGAACTTTCCTTAATATATGCATTTTACTATTTTTTCTTTATTTTTATTTTCTTTTAATTGTGAACAAGAACACAACATTTCTGAAAATTTTTCATTATGCAAATGACTGAATAGACTTGGAAGATTCTGGGTTGTCTCAAGGGCAGGGGTCTCCAACCTTGGCAACTTTAAGACTTGTGGACTTCAACTCCCAGAGTTCCTCAGCCAGCTTTGCTGGCTGAGGAATTCTGGGAGTTGAAGTCCACAAGTCTTAAAGTTGCCAAGGTTGGAGACCCCTGCTCTAGGGTGTGGTAAAATATCAAGATGGTGGCCTAGAGGGTGCAATGAAAGATATTCCCATAAAAAGGAGGCAAAGCTTTGATTGCACTGTGATGTTGTGGCTGAAATCTTGATGTGGACAACTCAATTTGGCTAAGATTGCTTGCAAATTCATAGTGAAAACTTTTTTCCAATCCTGTCCCAGGTTCCTTTCTGTGTTCTACAACTCTTATTACTATACTTTCTAGTTTTGTGCTCTATGCATCAGGTGGGAACATGGATGGCACACGAAGTCAATCTCTTGATAACTACAGCATGATGTTGTGCCAAAATCTGTATCGTTATATCCTGAAAATAGTCTTTCCCAGTAGAAGACACATCTGTTTGCCACCTCATTTTGAGAAAGATGTAATCTTTATTTTATTAGACTTTCCAGTATAATGTTATTTTGTAATGATAGCAGAGCATATTCTGTTGCTGAATTTGTTTTGTTTTGATATCTCTGTTCATCATGCTGCAGCTGACCTGCTTACTGATGATTAGGATACTGGATTGTAGTGGGAAGATCCAGATTCTAGATCAGGGGTAGTCAACCTTTTTATACCTACTGCCCACTTTTGTATCTCTATTAGTAGTAAAATTTTCTAACTGCCCACTGGTTCTATAGTAATGCGCCGTGTATCGTCGTCTGAGCATGCCTCTCACGCATCATGGATTGGGTTGGGGGGGCCACTGGCTACCAGCTCTGCTTGTCCATTACAGCTGAGTGGTGTGCGGGGAGATGCGCAAGCTATTCTGGGATGAGGCTCTTTTGTTTGCAATCTCACTATAGCGCCATTTAGTTTCACTTACGTAAAGCGAACTAAACTTATGCGTGGGTGATACAAATAGTATATTTTCAGAAATTTAAATTGTCACAGGGAATTTTATAAAAACCTAATAAAAATGTTTTTAAATAATGCTATGAATTATTTTTTTAAAGCCAATTAAATTTAAAAAAAAGGGAAAGTGCTTCAGTATTGGACAAAACCCCTACTGCCCACCATGAAAGCTGGAATGCCTACTAATGGGCGGTAGGGACCAGGTTGACTACCACTGTTCTAGATCATCTTTCAAAATGGAAGCTCACCAGAAGATTGGGATCAGTAATTTTCTCTCAGCCCAGCCTACCACACAGGATTGTTATTGTGGAGAAAAATAGAAAGCAGGGGTGAAATTCACTTATCTTCCACCGCGTGTGTGCTTGCATTGCTCGCACATGCTGTCATCTGTGCGTGAGCAAAGTCTTCTGCACATACACAGAGGCTTAAAATCATCACAAAAAAGTGATGTCATGATGTCCGCACGGGTGGGCGGAGCCTCCTGCAGCTACCACTATCGGTTGGCCTGAATCAGATAGAACCGGCTGAATTTCACCTCTGATAGAAAGAGAAAACCCCATATGTCACTTTGAGTTCCTTAAACCAAAGGCAGGATATAAAGCTAAGAAGTAAATTAAATATCATGTACAGTGTTCCTTTATGCCATCTTTCTTTGAAATTTAATTGAGGGACAGGAAGCTACACATTTACAGACAGATGTTTCTGCGGATAAGCTATTACCTCCCACCTTTTTTTATTGTCTCATATGTGTGTGTGTGAAAGAATTGTCCTGTTCTTTCTTTTTAACGCAAGGACAAAATTAAACACTTTCAAACTAAAGATATTTTTAGTTACTACAAAAGTGTTGCAACTACCAATAAAGCTATTACGAATGTCTTAGCTTTTAAAGACTTTTCCATTTTCCCATTAATAAATATTCCATTTTTGAAAGAGCTGACTAAAAGTAAAGACTGTATACAAACTAGAGTAAACTTTTTGCTACAGGTACATGTTCAAGTAATGCTTCATTTTTATAATACAGATGCATTGTACTTTTGAACAAAATGTGTTTTGTAAAGGAAACACTAATATAATCCATTAAATAAAGCCAGGGGATAACTAGATCTACAAAGAGGACAAATGTGGATAAAAAATATAAACAAATAAACTTCTAGGCAACTAGTATTTCTTTAAGAACACCTGACTCTAAATCTTGACGAAAACACTAGGAATAAAAAGGATCAGGACAAATTAAATGCCTGAAAATTCAATTTCTTTGGAAAACAAAATAGAGCAGTTCTCATTAGTGTGGTGTCAGCAAAAGCCACCTCACTTTAAAAAAAATAATTAAAATTGTTGGGTTTCCCCCCCCTCAAATGCTATATATAGATGTTCATATCCTCTGAATGTTGAACTAAAATATAGTTTAACTAAGCTGTAAAACTCTTATTAATTTTTACACGATGGTGTTCTTGGTAGGAAAGCTAGCAGAATGGTGATTACAATGACTCTAAAAGCTGGGAGAGGTCAATATTAAAAAGAAAGAGGAAACAGTTTTCTTGCTATTTGGGAAACCTATTGTTACCTTTGTATGAGCTCCAGGTCAAATATCTCCAGCATAGTCCATGATATAGAATCATAGAATTAAAGAATGATTCCCTGCTCGGCTTAAGATCCAAATTAAAGTATCCACAAAAGATGGCTCCCTGGTCTATACCTGAATACATCCAGTGAAGAAAAGCCAACTACTTTTCTGGGTAATTGGTTCCACAGTTGAATTGCTTTTTGATAACTTAAATCTGTTATTCTGGGATGATAGAGAATAGATCTTGACCTTTTGTGTTTCATGTTTTGTAAGTATATGAAGAGTGTTATTGTATCTTCCTTCACTGTTGTCTCTTCCTGTGGATGAATATCCACAGTTTCTCTTAATGGGACTTAGTTCCTGGATCTCTAATTATCTTCATTGCCATTTTTTTAATCTGTTCCATTTTGGCTGAATGTTTCTTGAAAAATTAAAATCCTTCTAATGCTCAGAGTTTTTTAAATAATTTTTAAACAAATCATGATTTAGCCAGACCATGATCAAATTTGTTCAGTGCCTCTCTTTCTTTGCTCTTGAAGGAAAAATAGGGCTTTGATGCAGTAGTGAGTTTCAAATCCCGTCACTACTAGTTCACTCATGGGCGTGCGCGCCCTTGCACATGTGCGATGCTTGTGCGCATGCACAGAAGGATCCAGATGGGTGGGTGGAGCCTCCTGCCACTGCTGCTACCAGTTCGCCTGATCTGGGGTTAACTGGTAGCAACCCACAACTGCTTTGATTCCAAAAATCTTATGGTATAGGTATAGAGTAGCGTGGAAATTATGTTAAACAATGAGGTAAGGAACAGCCTTAGAGGCTCAATGAATATGAGACAAGTCTTGGAATTTCATATAGCAAACATTAACATTCAAGATTAAAGTCAAGGAAAAAAGCATTTGGGTGTACCTATTCAAGGGACTTATGAAGTTCGGGGGGGGGGAATAGTATAATAGTAAAAAATACAATAATACAACAAATTACAGAGAAGTCAGTTTTGCATGTATACAAATCAATAATTCCCGGAAACAACATTTATTTTGAACTCCAAAATCTGCCACCAGATTTGGTTACAAGAGTCAAACTGTAACAACATGATTCTTTTGGGTTTTCTTTTTCGTGACAAAAAGGTAGCAAAAATACCAAACTTGTTGCACATAGTTTCTTTGAGTTTAAAAATTTACAAAAATGACAATATTTTCAAGTTCATTTCTTCTATAGCTAGCTGCACATCACCACTTTAATCCTAATAGCTCTAAGAAGTCCAATTGCCTCTCCCATTGGATAACTTTTGGACAGCCTAGCTTCTCATATAAGGGCTCTTTTCACTCCTGGACATTTTCCCACCTCCAATTTCATTTTCTTTTCAGATAAAAAAAGAAGTGTATCTGAATATAGTAATAAATATTGAAAAAAACAAAACACCCACATATGCACACATCTTAATTATATGTAGACAAAAAAAAATCAGCTCTGATTTTAGGATTTAGGTGTCAGTTCTATTCTTACTTTAAAAAAAAAAGCATAGTCCAGAGAAGGAGTTCTATCAAAAGCTTTTTTTATGTTTCTCTAGAATATTATAAAGAACCTTCTTCACTTATTCATAGTTTTAAGTGTTTTAAACTAAGTCATGCTGGGAAAACAAGAGTTTTATTATTTATTTACAAGAAAACAAGAGTGATATTATTTATTTTGCATCTAACTTCTTATGCTGCCTTGTAATTAGCTTTAAAATGTGCAGAAGAGAGTTTACATTAACTGAGATGAGAAAGTATGTCCTCAGTTGCTTCTTTACAGGATCTAAAGAGGTTTCTTTTGAACCACACAGAGTAAGTGATATGATTTTTTGATTGTAAATACATAGAAAGGTCTGCAATCACAAAAAGAATTAGAGTGGCTGCTTTGTCTTCATCAGTATTGCACTAATGTTTAAGTCAAAAATCCTGATGATGAAAGAATATTTATTTCTTGCTACAATCCATGGAGTCAAGTCACAAGTAATTATAAATTTGGACTAGTTTTACAATATGAGAAATTAATAAGAAGCTGCCATTTTAATATCTAATTCTTTTGTTTAATGTATATGTAATGAGTTATGGTTATTTTAGCTGACTGTTAAATGCTTTAATTGCTGTTTTTGAGGACTTTATTTTGTTTTGAAATGGCGCATACAGTGTATTTCCAAACAAAGAGATCTTATTGTTATTAATTTCATAGATTTCATCTTTGGCTCCTGGAGGGAAAAAGTATGAAAATGTTCAAATGTTCAAATAGGTCAGCATGTAATTATCAGAAGTAGGTTCTTGCTAACCTACCTGTATAGGAATCTATTGCAGTGGACTGGTTGTTTTTCCATGTTGTCACTAATAAATGCATCTTTCGTATATCAAGAGATTGTTATACAAAGTTTCAGTTCTTCATTGCATGTTAGCACTGGGAAAGGTATTAGTAACTTTAGCAGATACCTATAACTAGTAAGAACTGGCTTTCCAATAAACCATTTAAACAATAGGGAAGATATGTCTACAAAAATATTTTTCAAAAGGTAATTGGTATCTGTAGAAGAATAGTAATGATGTAATAATAGTACTAATGTAAAAGAAGAGGATGTAGAATTAAGGCTTGCCATTCCCAGTCTATGCTTTTCAGATGAGTTGGGATGATCACCTCCAGACAATACACCAAACAAATGAAAACAGAAGATTTTTAGTTCTGATAAGGATTAATAATGGGTCAAAGATGCTTAATCTAAAAAGGACTTTAAATTATTTGCCACCTTGACATAATGCTTATGACAGAAAGAACATTTTTTTTGGAAAGCTTGCTTCTAAGTTGAATATGTCACTTGGAATTTATTTATTTATTTATTTTATTTTATTTTATTATTTTATTTGTCAACAAATACAAAAAAAACAAGTAACAGGGTAGACACAGAAATGGGCACATGAAATTTTTGGCACAAAAAAATGGGATATAAATTGGCAAAACATAGCCATAAACACATACAATGATTACATATAATTGGGAACAGTAGGACAGGGAAGGTAGGCGCACTGGTGTGCTTATGCACGCCCCCTTAGGGACCTCTTAAGAAACATGAAAGGTCCACGGTAGACAATTTACAGTAAAAGGTATAGGGATTAGAGAGATTTAGAACAGGATCAGGTAGATAGTTCCAGGCAATCTATTCTATTGCAAAAGTCATATTTCTTACAATTAAGATTAGAGCGAATTACATTGAGTTTAAATCTATTGATGGCCCTTGTATTATTATGGTTGAAATTAAAGTACTCATTTACAGGTAGAACATTTTGGTAAATAATCTTATGAACAAAGCATAGGTCAAAACATAGATGATGTAGTTTGAGGCTTTCTAGACTTAAGATTTCAAGCCTGGTGGTATAGAGAATTTTATTTCGAGCAGAAGATTTGAGAACACTCCTAGTAAAGTATCTCTGGACCCTCTCTAATGTAATGATGTCTAAAATACAGGGAGGGTTCCAGGGAGGTGAACAGTAATCAAGTTTAAGTCGGGCAAAGATTTTATATGCTCTAGTTTGGAGTACAGTGTTACCAGAGAGAAAACTTCATAAAATAAGATTTACAGCTTAAAGCCTTTTTTGTAATGATGTTACAGTGGGCTCTGGGACTTAGATTTTTAGAAATGAGTACTCCTAGATCCTTGACAGAGTGTGGGTCAACTTTTAGATCATTATCAGCCAGCAAATATTTGAAGTTCTTATTTCTACTGCCAATGTGCAGGACTGACCATTTGTTAGCAGAGATTTGGAGTTGCCAATTGTTAGACCATTCAGATACATAGTCAAGGTCATTATGAAGGGTAACAAAGTTGTCTGTGGTGTTGAATAGTTTAATATCATTGGCAAAGAGGACACAGTTGCTTATAATTTGATCACAAAGGTTGTTGATATAAAGCAGAAAGAGTGTTGGACCTAGAACGTTGCCTTGGAGAACACCACTGTTGACAGGTGCAGGATTTGATAGGGTGCTGTCTATTTTGACCACTTGTTGCTTGTTTGACAGGAATGCAGATATCCAATTATGTAGGAGTCCAGAAATGCCATAAGATTTAAGTTTCAGAAGTAGTTTGTCAACTGAATCAAAGGCTTTACAGAAGTCAATGTAAATTGCATCTGTTGCTTTCCCCTGGTCAAGTTGAGAGGTCCAGATATTTTTGCAGTGTATGAGTTACAGATTACATGACAATTTTTTCCTGAAACTAAATTGTTTATCAGAGAGTTATTTGTCGCTAAGTTGAGGATGATGGATTGGTTTATGATGGATTCCATGACTTTACACATGATACAACAAAGAGATATTGGTCTATAATTCTCAACAAGGCCAGGAATTGTTTGACCTGGAGTCAGTGAAACAAACTAAAATGGGTGCAGCATAGTTTTATTCTCTCTAGCTAGCTAGCTAGCTCTCTAGCTAGCTAGCTATCTACTTATCTACTTATCTGTCCATCCCTCCATTCCTCCAGTCCAAAGGTATTAAGTAAAAATAGTATGATAACCAGTTAATGCATTAAATGGGTTAAAAAGTTAATTCATAACATAAACTGACTTTACAAGTCCTAGTTGCCCTTAACCCATATTTCATTTCTCAAAACGTATTACTTCTTTAGTCTTCTTCGTATCACCTATTATACATCCTTTCTCCATAACTGTCTCCTTGTGCTTCTCAACATATTTTACCACGAAATCAAATATAGTGACAATATGGTAATGCCTTGGTAATTCCACTCATCTCTTACAATTGGATATAATATTTTTAGGATCCTTCCATATAATTCTATGTTTATAGACTTTTTTTTCCTGCATCTTGATATGCACAGCTTTGTGTGAGTAGTCTTCAATTGATTCATATATAACAGTTTATTTGAATGACTATAAACTAAAAATTGATTACCTTCTTCAAATGGACTATTTGGGATTACTATTCCAAAGATAAAATTTATGGGTACATTGCAAATCTTCCACGATAATGTTTTCCAGTCAGTCCAGTTCATGGATAAGATTGTATGGCTTAGTGGGAATAATACGTCAAAATATGTTTGCTTCCTTTTATTGGAGATAAATAAATCACAGAAAATAGGCAGGTGTACAGCATCGCTTCCACTGGCAGCATTAAATTACATTATACCAATACTTAAGAGAGCTGCCCAAGATGTTTATTTGTCACTAAACCCAATTCAAGGAATTAATTTGGCTAGGTAAAGCTTTATAATTCTCAGGAGCCTTTTATTGATCCAAACATTTGCCTATTTATTGTGATGCCCCATCTTTTGAAATCTACTGCGTAGGCCATTCAAATTATCTCTGAATGATAAAAAAGAAAAAAAATCTATGAGATGTAGTAGTTAAGGTAGTATACTGAAAACAAGGAATTCCAGGTTCTGGTCCATCCTTAGCCAGAGGAAATTATCTGGATTTAATTTGTCTTTGATTTAGTCATTCTCCTGAAGAAGTTGCTATGGAGCAAAACAAACAAACTTTTTTATATATATTATGCTTAGCTATAGCTGAGTACTGAATGAAATACAATGATAATGCTACAGAATCCCATATTTAATTAATTCTGAACATTTCAATATTATAATAGGAGTTTTTCTGTGATGCACCTTATCTGAAAAATACCTTTCTCCATATATAAATACATACGTATATACTTCTGTGTTTCCCTTTAAGGTAAGTAATGTTATGCAATATGAACAAAGGCAGTAAGAAGTGAAAGAAATAAAATCAAGAAATCAGGAAAACAAAAAATCAAGAAACTAAATCCAGTTTACACCAAAACTATAACTTTCCATAGATTTTTGTTCTTGAAAACCATTCATGTTTCTATCACAATCATACATTGCTTTTGCATTTTAATATTGTCATGTTTGAGACCACCGCTTAATTACATACACATTTTCGCAATGGAGAAGAAATGGTGAATGGGGTTTTTTGAGCCAGATCTCTGAATAACAGTTGGACTTATATATTAGGATGGGATAGCATTATACATAAAAAATATTTGCTTTGTACCTGAATGTTTATTGGCAGTCAGCATCATTTACCTATGCAAATCAAGAGGCAACCTGCACAGCTTATTTGCAGTATAATCAAGGATAGTGGTTTTTCTGGCTGCATCTGTTATGGAACTATGTTCTAGGAATAGAATAGAATAGAATAGAATAGAATAGAATAGAATAGAATAGAATAGAATAGAATAGAATAGAATAGAATAGAATTATTTATTGGCCAAGTCTGATTGGACACACAAGGAATTTGTCTTTGGTGCATATACTCTCATAAAAAGAAAAAAAAATACATTCATCAAGAATCATAAGATACAACATTTACTGATAGTCATAGGTTACTAATCAAATCAAATCATACCAGAAAACAAATAAAACAATATAAATTGTATAGATACAAGCAACAAGGTTACAATCATAAGTGGGAGGAGATAAGTAATAGGAAGGATGAGAAGAAGAATAGTAATACAGTCGTAGTAAATAGTTTTGCAATGTTGTTTAGCAGAGTGATGGCATTTGGGAAAATCATGGTATTGAGTTGACGATAAGAGAAGATCCCTATGAATGTATACTATTCTCTATTATATATGTTTGATGCATCCTTAAACATGCAGATAAAACCAAGTTGAATGGATTCATTTCGTTCCTCAGTCAGTGGAAATGAATTTGAAACACAAATTTTCTTGTGCATGTGATAGAATTTACGCTTAACCGAATTTGAAATGTGCTCATTATGACAAATTTGGCATCCAACTGTTAATATAAAGAGTGTATTTTTTCCCTGTTCATAAAAAAAAAAAGATTTTGCACTGTCAACAATTTGGCTTGCTGTTGTTAAAGGATTGTAACTAAAAATATAACAAAACATCAACACAAATAGTGCTTCAGAGCAATTTAAACAGATGGAAATGATTTTGTGCCAACGACAATGGCCCAATTAAAATCCATTGCTTCCCAACAACTAATTATCTTTTTCTATGGCCCCATATAAAATTCTGATGATTAAGTATTCCATTCAGAAATTGGTATTTTTTTTCTGCCTTCTCAAGGTTTATTTTAAAGTAAAAACTTGCAAGATTGGAAACTCAGTCCTATAGTGGGAGGGTGTTTAATTTTGATTTTGACTAGTGCCTTTCTCTGGTGCAAAAACGAGAGGGCGAAATGAGGCAAGCCTTGCACATTTTTCATAAAAGAATTTCATGTAAAAGGACATGTTTTTGGCAATTGCATACACACAGGGATAGTTAAATTTAAAATAAGTATGGAGGAATAAGAGATAATTTATATTGGAGGAAATGTATGACTGAAAACCAACATCATGACAAATTATCTAAAGAAATAATTGTATCTGGGAAATGTGCATGAGAGTAGATTTTTGGGGAGAGTTTATCTTGAAAGCTGTCTATTAATTGAAGATGCTGCATACAAAAGCAATAGAAATTAATGGATAAGGGTTTTTTTTAAGATTAAAAATATTTTGAAAAATATGGACTGGAATACTTCTTTATTACTGTGGACAGCAAACTGGATTACATTTATAGTGATTTATTCATGTTTATTAGCTAAGATAGTTCTCTGCTATAGCTTTATTCTTTACTTAGCTCCTTCCTTCCTTCCTTCCTTCCTTCCTTCCTTCCTTCCTTCCTTCCTTCCCTCCCTCCCTCCCTCCCTCCCTCCCTCCTTCCTTCCTTCCTTCCCTCCTTCCCTTGTAATGGTTGCAATATTTTGTCCATAGATCCTAGGAATGGGACTACGATTGTTAAATGTAGATATATTATTTCACTGCTACCTGGTTCATGGAATGACAAATGTTATCTAGAAGAAGCTTCAAACTCCTGTATATGTTCACCCATCCTGGGCTGTGGACCTGTGGGTGAGGGAAGACAAGGAAAAACAGGAGAGCAGAGAACATGAGGGACATGGATGAAAATAGACTTATTTTCTGAAGTGTACAAAATGGCCGACAATTTTTTCTGATTTCTGAAATTCCAGTATCTTTATAGCAGCTCTGGGTATTTTTTGTCAAAATACTCCCTGATAGTAATGGCCTTATGACCACATAACTATTTAAAAAAATTTTTAAGGAAGATAGAAAAGACAGCTTACTCACTTTAGAAAATAAGTGTAATCTTCTTCTTCCACCAGTTTTTTTCTTCTTTTTATGATTCTATAATCCCTTGGCTTCAAGGTGGGGTCAGGGTGTCTGGAGTTGAGCATTTACTGGTCGGATGCCCTTCATGACACCTACTCGGAGCTCACAGCAGATATTTTCTCTTTGTGCCCAGATAGAGAAAAATTTGTTGCTGCCCAGGATTGAACTTTCAACCTTCTGAATGGGAAGCAGGAGCCTTCACCTTTAGACCATCACACTGCTCTTCTGCCAACAGGTATAATCTGAATAATTATCTAGATATTATTATTATTAAATATTATTCTATATTTTTTATTCTAAATAATCAATACAAACAGTCAGATTGAAAATCACCCTTCCAAAGTAGATGGTTAAATGGAACTGGTCCACTCACTCCTGGCATGGATAATTTAATTTAAAACTTAAATTATTATTATTTTTTTTTAAAAAGGAGACAATTGCTGAACCCATAGATATATGGATTGCTGTTGCTGAGGATCTTGCATAGAAATGATGTGATGCTTGTTAAAACATGCATGGCTGTTATAACATGCTTGTTATAACATTCTCAGAAACCCAGAGGTGCTAGTCTAGACCTGTAGCAGAAAGTTATAAAAAGTGAAGTTGTGGAAGGAAAAAAAAAGAAAAGGAAAGGAAATCAAAATCACATTCTTTATGAAAAGGGCATGCATTAAAAGATGACAGAAAAGATTATAAAATACCCCAGAAAAGACTGTATCTCCATTTGCTCTAAGAGAAGGTACACATTCCTGCTGTGGCAGATCCATCAAAATAACAGAAAAACACAATTTAAAAGCAAAGACATTTTTAGCAAGCTGTAGTAACACTGGGCAGCAATTATCATCAATTTTGCCCAGAAAAGCCATCCAGTTAAATAATAGCAACTTCACCCAGTAACTCCTTTCTGTCCCTTTGACAAGTGCTTAGCATCTTTCTGAACTGAACAGTCTGGAGAGGGGGGGGAAAAAGACTTTCTGACAAAACGATTTAAAAGAAGTAGACAGCATCCCTTTGGAATAAGACTGATGGAAAAGGAATACGAGGATTGATAAAAGTGAACCAAGTTTTATCTGAGCCCCGATTAACATTGAAAAACTATTTTTGTTTTGTTTTTTTCCAGGAATAATAGGACCACTGGTAGTGGACAAAACCTATGTATGAGATTCAAATAAGTATCAGGCATCATGAAAAATGCAGGGGTTTTTTTTTTAAATCAAAATATTGTGCAATACTATTTGTTTTAACTTTGAAATGCCCCACTCATATTTAATTAGGTGTAAATGATCTGACCTACACATTTATTTATTTATTTATTTCCATTTATAGTGATAGAAGAAAGTCAGCTGCTAGCAATTTTACTTCCAATTGGTTACTGGTTTAGTTTAAGAAGTATACAGTCTGGATCTGGTATAGTTTGTCACTAACTTAAAGTTCAATAATTCAGTGCTGCTAGTAATCCAGTGCAGTGGCCCACAGCAATCAGAATATTTGTTCCAAATCACAAGTTATCAACAACTTAGATTATTTCAAGAGATTTTCAAAAAATGTTTTAGAAAACTGGTGGGATGTCTTTGGGTGCCTGTCTTCTTACAATTTCTCCATTAGTTATGAATAATATTATGCTTAATCTCTCTTGCTTCTTCTCAACCCAATATCAGATCTTTAATTCGAAAGATCAAAACTGAGGAACCTAAAGACTTCGTAGAAGTCAGCCTTGCCTTGGACTTAGTCAAATTGTTATGGAATTGTGTAATGAAAAGCGTTACCTCTGATTCTACATCAGAGAGAAAAAAATTACAAGATTTATCCATGTCAAACATGTTTATCAATGAATACTCAAAATCCATTCATGTTGGAGGTGAGTTAGGTAAGATAAGAGAATAACTGCCCCCATATCATGCAATGGACTTCCATGGTTAGATCTCTCTGGTCCTATTTCAACACCTTAATCCTTATATCACACTGACTTTCATGCACACAATAGATTCAAACTTAAAGTGAACCACTCCAATCTTGATTGTAGAAAATATGACTTCAGTAACAGAGTTGTTAATGCCTGGAATGGACTACCTGACTCAGTGGTCTCATCCCAAAATCCCCAAAACTTTAACCTAAGACTGTCTACTGTTGACCTCACCCCATTCCTAAGAGGTCTGTAAGGAGCGTGCATAAGAGCACCAGCATGCCTACCGTTCCTGTCCTAATATTCCCTTTGGTTGTATTCAATCTGTGTGTTTATTTCATGCTTATACTTATATATACTGTTTAGTATGTGTTTGAAAAAATAAATAAATTAAAATAAAATAAAATAATTCTAGTGTTAACCTGATTGAATGCATGTATGTTATTAGGGATTTTGTGATATTAATATTTTGGTCACTGAGGGATCTTTTTCTATTCCAAATGCTCATTATAAAGATTACCACCTCCTGGGTAATTTCATGAGAAAAAAAAATGATATAAGAAAAATCCTAATCTTCACCCTCCCTCACCACTCCCTTCGACTCCACAAAAAAACTAGTGCAAATTCATCAGCTCTGGAAGGCTGTTATCAATGTTTCACAGAACCTAAAATCAAGCTAAAAGATAACCTTTCAAAACATCAAGAAAAATACACTTTAAAAATAAAAGTGCCTGTCAGTTCCTTTCTAAGGGAAATAAAACTATTGGGAAGAGGGGAGATATCTTTAAAATCTGATAGCCCCCTACGATTCATTTCTAAAATTACATTTCCCATTGGATAGATCTTTGTATCAGAACAAGATGAAACTTTGTGCCACTGTGTTAGATAGCCGACTACACTCTTCACATGCCTTATTGGAGAGGTTATCTTCTGTTAGCTGCTCCACAATCACTGTGCTCTCCCTGTGGAAGTTATTCAAAGCCGGATCTATGGCAGCAATCACGGAGAAAACATTCAAACACTATTTTTGTCAGTTCCCTCATTTTCTTTTTTCTATCCCTCTTCTTATGATACCCAGAGGACTTTAAAAGAAAAAAAAAAGGCTAGCTTTTAAAGAGGTATCTCTGAAAATAAGTCGAATGGCATATCTTTGAGAAGTTCGTGAGCACTTTTTGGCAATTAGACAATTCACTGACAAGGAGAATTCTAATTGAGTGGTGTTGTTGCTCTTGTTCAGGGTCGCAGCTTGTGCAGTTGGATGTGAACAAACTGGAGAAGATAACAAGGACTCTTTGCTCAGGTTCATCTGAGGCATACTGAGGACAAAGTCAACTCTTTCATGTCTTGAAGCAAAGCCTGTACAATTAGCCTGCCTCTGACTAGCGAAAGATACAATTTCTCTTTGACTCGATGCTGCTTAATTAGATGTAAGAGATCTTGCAGGCAACTTAAAAAAATGTTGGGAGTGAAAGCATGAATTAAGCTAAAAGGCTGGCAGTGAGTTCCAGTCAGTAACTGAGTGCCCCCTATGTTGGGTTTTTTTAGCCCGCCCCCCCCCCCCGGGGGATATTGAAACATTTCCCAGTTTTGTGGGGTATGCTGCATGAAAGAGACAGTGGCATTTCTCTGATTTCTCTAACAAAATGCAAGGTGGTAAAATTTCTGGGACTTCAAAGGAGCAAATTGTTTTCTCAAAACCATTTCAAATAGAACTGAATAGATTTAAAACAACAAGAGTATTATAACTAAAGCGGAGTAATTGAAGATTGCTACTTTCATAGGGGTTCTATGTTTTACGGTTCCTACATATGTTGTTTTTCACAGCACAGGAGCTATTCAATTCTGAGCTTCTATTTCAATGAATAGTGAAATGCTGAAATTTTAAGACTGGATATGCTGCAAAAAGGAGGACATAGCATTCGTCTTACGAAAACAAGTAGCTTTTATGATGGACATGCTCATTTTTACTTGGACCACATTTATTTTCCAAACTGAAATGCAACCCCTAGTTTATTCTATAAAACCCTCCTGCAGACATCAATAAAACAAAGCCAAATAAATACTTTGTGCATCCACAAATTAGGTAAAGAATAATTATTATCCTCTGTTTGAATACCAGAGAGTCTTTTTAATGTTATTTTTGAAATCACAGAAAGTGGGTTGATGATATCATGCAGAACAGAAATCCTCCCTTCCTCCCTTGTTATTTAGATAAGGTAAAGGTAAAGGATCCTGTCATACATATGTGCTAATCATTCCCAACTCTAGGGGCAGTGCTCATCTCTGTTTCAAAGCTGAAGAGCCAGCGCTGTCCGAAGACGTCTCTGTGGTCATGTGGCCGGCATGACTAAATACCTAAGGCACATGGAACTCTGTTTCCTTTCCATCAAAGGTGGCCCCTGTTTTTCTACTTGCATTTTTATGTGCTTTTGAACTGCTAGATT
Organism: Ahaetulla prasina; assembly: GCF_028640845.1. NCBI lineage: Eukaryota > Metazoa > Chordata > Lepidosauria > Squamata > Colubridae > Ahaetulla > Ahaetulla prasina. Next base: position 91,181,787 of record NC_080541.1, on the reverse strand, counting down.
GGCAGAAGCTGGGACAAGTAACAGGAGCTCACCCGGTTAGGCGGCATTAGGGACTCAAACTGCTGAACTGTTGACCTTTTGATCGACAAGCTCAGTGTCTTAGCCACTGAGCCATCTGACTCAGTGGCTAAGACACTGAGCTTGTCGATCAAAAGGTCAACAGTTCAGCAGTTTGAGTCCCTAATGCCGCCTAACCGGGTGAGCTCCTGTTAAATAACACTGAGCCACTGTTATTTAGCTATACTGAACCTAATCAAAGAGATAACATCTTTTGATTGTTCTCCATCACCACCAAGCAACTCCATCACTATTATTGACAATTCATTGGTTATACCCTTTCAGTTTCAGCAATCTGATTTAGAAGAACTTGGAGAAGGCTACAGAAAGACATCCAGGGCTGTGCACTTCACATAAAAATCTAGGTTGCATTATAAGGAGCAAGTCAGTTTGTTTCCTCTCAGGACTGCTCTAGTTTCTCAGAAAAGCTACACTTGATCTTAAGGATCATTTCATTATTATTTTTTTTCATTTTAGAAATTCATTCACAAACACACACACATATACACACACACCAGTTTCATAATTAAATCCTATGTCAGTTTAATGAAAACTAAGCAGTTAATTTGTTAAAGAATTAGTAACAACAAACTAGGTTTGGTTAGTAACAGGTTAAGTGGTTAATCAAGAATCTTAATGTGGTTTAGAATCCTGAATTTAGATTAACAAAAGCTGGGATTGTAAGGAAGCTGAATATGTATTTTAGACTGTGCATTTTTCTTTTCCTTCTATTTCCCAATGGAATCCCATCACACTCAGGCTATCAGACATGTGACAGTGAATTTCAAAAGGTAGAAAATTTTTGCACAAATGCATAAGGCAACTTCTTTGAGATTTCATCTCTCCTTCCAATCATAAACCAATGGATTTTTACTATTTACCTTGCCTGTAATTTTCTGTTGCATTTTCTTGAGACATGATTTGAATATGTCTTGTGACAGAGCTAAATGACTGCTGAGCTGTTTCACATCCACAATGTGCTTCGTCCCAATCAAGAATAACACTTTTATATTTCTATTCCCACTCCTCAAAAAACTGTGCCGATACATAACAGCCAATTGCTACCATAAATGAATAAACATGCACTATTGCTGTTCCTTCATTTTCTTCAGGAACCCAACAAAAAGAATTCTGGCATTTTTATGTGCAGTTGTTGCAGCTGGGCTACTGCAAAGCAAAGTGGTTGTGGCAGGCAATAAAATGTTACTGCTGGTGGTGTAGAAAAAGAAGGATGCAAACAATTGCAAACAACAATAATCAGGAGGAACGTGCTACAAATTGGAAGATTTAGCCTGCAGATTGCCACATATGTTGACTTATGAGATATGTTCTTGCATGTGTTCTAAATAGCTCTATTCAGCAGCTTGATAATGAATTGTTGAATGCTGTCTTCTGTTCCAAACTGCAGCTCAGCAATTACATGTTTTATGGGGAACAAGATGATGAAAAACATCTGTTGTCTCCTAAAATTAGAGAAGACAACAGTAAAAAAAATGGTAATAAGTAATGATTCTCCTTTTCAAAAGAAAAAAGAAAAATCTCTAAATCTTTGCTTAATAGCGCTTTAAAAGTTGATGAAGTTTGGCACAGCATCGATGCTATCAGCAGCAATACTCAGTAGTGAAAACTTAAGTTGAGTTGGCCAGATTGCTGAGACAAACCATTACAATTCTGTTCAATGGCCTTGTAAAGGGATTTTCTTGGAGAGAAAATGGAATAGGGGTAGGAAAATCCCCATTCTGTCATAACAATGCCTAACAATCTATTGTATGGTGGGAGATCACTGGCAGCTTCTTCAGGCAGGTATAAAAGTTATTTTATCACTACTTGATCATTTGATAGCTGTGTGTATATACAAAGCCCTTGCAGATATTTCCCAGAGTTTTCTTAAAACAGTTTATCTTAAAACCAATCTATAACTGAGTTTCAGTGAAAACATGCATCATGAGAAAAGCAGGAAACTCTCCAGAGAAATATTGCTTCTGATAAAACATCATGTCTTCTGGGTTTGGAACCAGCCAGTGTGGTGATGGATAGTGTAAGGTCCAATAATAATATGTTTAAGCTCATAAATGCCAAACCAGAAACTTAAAGAGGCTTTCATAACATAGCATTTAATCTTGATCAAGCTTAAATGGTTAGCTGTTTCAAACATATGCAAGATACATGCAGGTAACAACTACAAAAAGAGAGGGAATCCGAATAAAACATCACAAACCTCCAGTTCTGGCATCTTTGATTTGTGAATCCCTGAAATTTGGTTTGTATATCCCCTGGAACAGGGTAGAGACTCTTAATGAGCATCATTACCTCTTTCCTTTGTTCTCACAATTGACCACTTGACCCCTTGGTGTGAAAGGAACAGAACTGAACACAGATTGAGTGTTAGCCCCAATCTGATACCTTCTGGGGCAGTGGTGGGTTTCAATTTTTTTTACTACCAGTTCTGTGGGTGTGGCTTGGTGGGCATGGCAGGGGAAGGATACTGCAAAATCCCCATTTCCTCCCAATCAGCTGGGACTTGGGAGGCAGAGAATAGATGGGGGTGGGGCCAGTCAGAATTTTTTACTACCGGTTCCCCTAACTACTCAAAATTTCTGCTACCAGTTCTCCAGTACTGGTCAGAACCTGCTAACACCCACCTCTGTTCTGGGGGAGGGGGAGAGATAAGGCCCTGATCATATAGTTTGACAAATCCCAGATACTTCGTGTTAAGTTTGGGCAATGAAGAGGCAGGAGACGATACAAGTGACAACAGCTCTTTGGTTTATTGTGATCCCAGCAAAAACCAACAGGCAAAACCCCTCTTTAAATAGTATTTTGGCTGAGGCATCAGCCAATTAGCAACATGCATGTTCCCGCCCAAATTTCCCTCCTAAAGTTCAAATACATTACACTCCTCCCCTCCCAGAACGCATTGAGCCACTATTTACATAGAATTTGCATGTTATTTCTCCACATAGTCACGCAGGTAGACAGGGCGTCTCCTAACCCTTTCAGACCTGCGCAATTCATTCTCTGGGAGTGAGTCGAGCTGGTCAGAGGGACTGTTTGTTCCTCCCAGCTCCTCCTCCGGGCCATCCGGCCCTGGATTATTGGCAGAGTCGTTCCTGCTGTCTTCTGGAGGAGCCGGTTGGCGTCGCTGGACTTCTTCATACTCAGCTAAGTCTTCCGATCGCCTCGGGTTTGAGTTAGCTGTTGATTCAAATGTTTGGTAGTCAGGGTCTGGCTGTTTGGTTTCTGGGTTATTGTGTACTCTCTTTCGTAACTGATCTATGTGGCGTCTCCACTCGGCCATCCCCCATGTCCACTACATAGGATTTTGGGCCTGTTACTCCTATAATTGTTCCCTTTAGCCATGCTGGGCCTTCACTATAGTTATGTGCCCACACTGGGTCACCTGTTGTCATTTCTCTGGTTTTTTCCTTTGTACCTTGGTACCCATCAGGGGAGTATGTTGGGTTTAACCGATCTAGGGGACACCTGAGTCTTCTACCCATCAATAACTTTGATGGGCTGCGGCCGGTGGTTACACAAGGCGTTCTATGTTGTACTGCCAAGAAGGTATCAATTTTAGATTGCCAATCTCCTGGGCTTATCCTAGATAGCGCTTCCTTGGCACTGCGAACAAAACGTTCTGCAAGTCTGTTCGTCGCCGGGTGGAAAGGTGCCGAAAGGACATGTCGGATGCCCTCTTCAGCTAAGTACCCCTCAAACTGGGTGGCCGTGAATTGTGGGCCGTTGTCGGACACTAGAGTGTCGGGCAACCCGTGTGTTACAAATAGATGCCTCAATACTGTGATTACGGCTTCCGCTGTTGTGGTTTTCATGAGCAAAATTTCTAACCACTTCGAGTAGGCATCTACCACAATTAAAAAGGGTTGCCCATGGAACGGCCCGGCAAAATCTATATGGATCCTGGACCAAGGACCCTGGGGTTTTTCCCAATCCCTTATGGGAGCTGTTGGGGGTAGTGGCCTTGACTCCTGGCATGCTTGGCATTTCCCCACCCGGTCGCTAATGTCTTTATCCATTAGTGGCCACCACACGTAACTTCTTGCTAGGCTTTTCATTCTTACAATCCCCGGGTGGCCCACATGCAACAGTTCCAACACATGCCCTCTTAATTTTTCCGGAATAACCACTCTATCCCCCCATAACAGACAACCCCCTTGTACCGACAGTTCTGAACATTTTTTTGCAAAGTCTTTGAACCGATCCCCCGGTGCAGTGGGCCATCCCCGCTGCACCCAACCGATCACAGTTCTTATTACAACGTCTTTGTAAGATGCCCTAGTCATTACCTTAGATGTGACTGGACCAGAGTCCAAAGAGTCAATTAATAAGACGGGTGTCCCTGGAGTCGGGTCTTTGACAGTCTCTTCTAAGGGGCATCTACTTAGAGCGTCCGCATGCCCCAATTACTTTCCCAGGCGGTGAAACAGTTTGTACGAGTATGCTGCCAGGAAAATAGTCCAACGGGTCAGCCTGGGTGATAGTGCAACCGGTATCGGATGGTCTACTGCCAAGAGTCCCAACAATGGTCTGTGGTCTGTGACTATTTCGTATTGCCGCCCAAATAGGTATTCGTGGAATTTTTTAACCCCAGAAACTATGGCCAGGGCCTCCCTGTCTAGTTGGCTGTAGTTCCTTTCTGCTGCGGACATTGTGCAGGAAAAATATGCTATAGGGGCTTCTGAGCCATTCGGTAACCTATGGCTGAGAACAGCCCCTACCCCGTAGGGTGATGCATCACAAACTAGCACTAGGGGCAGCATCCCATTGTACTGGATTAGGAGGCTATCGCTGGACAAAAGATTCTTAACGCCCTCAAATGCCCTAGCCTCAACCCTGCCCCAAGTCCAGACAGCTTTTTTCGCTAGCAGTTTATGTAGCGGTTCGGCTACTGTTGCCTTATTTTTAAAAAATACCGCATAGAAGTTTACAAGCCCCAAAAATGCTTGTAATTCTGTCTTGTTTTTTGGAGCAGGAGCTTTTCTAATGGCTCGCACTTTGCTCTCAGTTGGGTGGATGCCTTCTCTGTCTATCCGGTAACCCAATAATTCTACAGATTCAACTCCTATCTGGCATTTGTTGAGTTTAACCCTAAGTCCCGCAGACCTGAAAATGCTCAAGACCTTCCGTAGTTTGACCCCTAACTCTTCTAAGGTCTCAGCTGATTCCAGTACATCGTCGAAATATGGAACTACTCCCGGTAGACCCTGTAGGAGTTGTTCCATTAGGTTTTGAAATAACCCGGGGGCTACGCTAACTCCGAACTGAAGTCGACTGCATTTAAAAGCGCCTTGATGAGTGACAATCGTCTGCGCTTCGGCTGTGTCATTGTTTACTGGTAATTGTTGGTAGGCTTGAGCCAGATCGAGTTTGGCGAAAACCTGTCCTTGTCCTAACGAGTGCAACAAATGTGGCACTACGGGAACGGGGTATGCACTCTTTTGCAATGCTTTGTTAAGCGTTGCCTTATAGTCAGAGCAAATCCAGACTGATCCGTCCGGTTTGAATGGGGTCACTATTGATGTCTCCCATTTTGCATGGTTGATGTGGACTAGTATTCCCTGGCTTACTAGTCTGTCTAGTTCCCTGTCAATCTTTGGCTTTAGGGCAAACGGAACCCTCCTAGCTTTCAATCTAATAGGGGCCACCTGGGGGTCCAAATTGAAAGAGATGGGGGTCCCCACGTACTTGCCCAGGCAGTCTTGGAAGACGTCCTCGAATTCGTTCAGCAATTCATCCTTCAGGTCGACTCCGTTTCTGTAAACCCCGGTTACTTCCATGCCCAAGGCTCTGAACCAGTCCAGACCTAGCAAACTGGGTAGGCTTCCATCTATGATGGTGATCGGCAGGGTTTTCTTGAAATGTCCATATTTCACTCTGACGGACGTGACTCCTCGAACAGGGATTCAGTTTCCCTGGTAGTCTTGTACTCTCAGCTTCTGGGTTTGCAGCTGGTGTTTCGCAACGTTTGGCAGGTCCCTCGCAATGGTGTCCCAAGACATGATTGTGATTGATGAGCCGGTATCCACCTCCATCTTACACGGCACTCTTTCGATGTATGTCTTGGTGAATATCTTCTTTTCCAGCCATGTTGATGCGTGGCCCACTCTTACAGTGGTCTGATTCAATTTCGCGCCTTTTTTGAACGGACCAATCCCTGGCCGTCTCACTGATCCGGCGCCCTGCTGATTGGGCGGTTTGAATTTTTGGCAGGAAGGTTGAGGGGCTTGGCAGGCCTGAGTTATGTGTCCTTTCTTTTCACACCGCCGACAAATTGCGTCTTTGAACCTGCAATTCTGTTGTTGGTGTTGGCCTCCGCAGCTCACGCACTCATCCCGGTAACTTTTCTCCAGCCTCCCGGTGTGGAAAACCTCTTCCTCTTCTTCACCCTCCGATTCGGCCTGGATTTCCTCGCTGTGGACTGGCATTGTTTTGGTGTGTTCGGCTTTTGTAAGGTTTCCGCCGCTTTGGTGGAAATCTCATGTGCCCTGGCCTCATCCAAGGCTATCGTCAGGGTTAGGTTGCTTTTCGACAGCAGCCGCCTCTGTAATCGGATGTCCCTGACCCCACAAATGAGTTGTTCTAATAAAGAGTCCTCCAAGTCTCTATACTCACAGTGGTTTGCGGCTTTCCTTAATGCGGCCATGTACACGCTTATCGAGGCATCAGCCAATCAGCAACGTGCATGTTCCCGCCCAAATTTCCCTCCTAAAGTTCAAATACATTACACTTTGCAACAGACCCCAGTAACAGTCCAGGAAGTTAGTCAATGTGGCATGTTTGTGTTATAACTACAAAGGGAATAATATAAGTCAGTGTCACAGGAAACAAATATTTACAGTATGCAGGTATACAAAGACATTGTATATTGTATGTATGTATGTATGTATGTATGTATGTATGTATGTATGTATTTTGCAGGAAACAATTAACAAGTTTCTACTAATTCTATTATTTCAGTATATCTATTTCTTTACAATAGGAGATGGATAAATTAACTTCTTTGATTAGAGAAAAAAAATATTGTCTACATCTATTGCTGCCTAGAAGCCTCTTATGAAAGTTTTACATAAAAGTGGAAAAAAATGAACTTATCACTTGTGGTTTTCAAGACATGAGGCAAGACAGATAACAGAAAAAGCATAATGTGGTGAAAATTTAGATAGAAAGAGGTCAAAATGTATTTATAATTATAACTGCCATGGAGAATATCAAAAGCCATTTCTTTATATGGATTTTCTTTTTTCTAATTTTCTTTTACTTTTTTTTTCTTGCTCATTTTGCTTTTCCTTTGATTTCTTTTACTTTGTTTTTGTCTTTCTTATTTTTATTGGTTTGGATTAGTTTTTATCTTTTTGTTAAAAGTTTCAATAAAAATATACTCAAAAGATAGAGAGCCAGTGTGGTGTAACTGTTAAGATACTGGGCTGGCCCAAGGCTTCAGCATCCATTTTCTTTCAACTGAATTTACCTCACAGGATTATGGTGGCAATGAAAATATGGGAGGGGGGAAAAAGCAGCTTAAACGGAAGAACAAAAGTGGGGTAAGTAAATAGACAAATTTATTGTCTATATCTCACCTGCAACTTCAATAATAAAGAATAATCAGGTCAACATTCAAAATAGGAGAGACCTTTTACTTTTTTTAGGGTGATTTGATCATACATGATAAACATTTAAAGGAGAATATTTGTAGCTCAGGGTTGAAATAAGGGTCTTTGGTGCTCTCTGAGCTTGGTTGTTTTCTTGCAGATGTTTCTAGCATTGATGATGATGTTACCTGGTTTAGGTAATGAAACGTCTACCAAAAAAAAAAAAGATGACAAACATTTGTATGTATTCCTTTAAGTCAGTGTTAACTCCTAGTCCCTGTTGTTTTCTTGGCAAGATTTCACCAGTGGTTCAACATTGCCTTCTTTCTACGGTTGAGTGACTGACCCAAGATCACCCAGCTGGCTTTAACCTCTGCACCGAAGTAGCACTCAAATATGATTAGAACTAACAATTTCTTACTGCAAATATGTAGCAATTTATAGATAGAATTTAAAAATAAAAATAATGAGAGTTGTTTTCAGTTCTAGAAAATTCATTAATTTATGAGAAATAAAATCATCCCAAGCTGATGGGAGACAAGAGGAGGAGGCAGTATATATAGAAGGCCAGAAGAAATAAAACAGACTCATATAAAAAACCTATTGAGCGAGTGCTAAAATGTCTATAACTGTAACCTTACTGACTCTTGACTTGTGATATGATTAATGTGATATGAGCCAAAAGGAAATTTAGGGGACTTTTGACAGGCTTCAAACTCTCTGACCAAGAGTCATAACTGATATATTTGAACTGTAATAATCTTATGAAAAAGTGGTCTTTTGCAGTAGGCTCCTGAGAATCATTTTTTTCTATCTGAGCCAAAGGAAAAAAGAAGCCACATATTCTATCTTTCATTACAGACCAACAATTTAATCAACAATTTCAAAAGCATATTGAGATGGTCTTTAAAATAAATAAAGGATTGGGCTTCATGACTGATTTGTGCTTGTCACAATTAGTATCCAATACAATGTTCTGAATTGAAGTGTGGGTGTCTCTATTGAACTCTAATTATTGATCACTTATTCATGTGTTTATTACATTTATGTCTTATTCCTTAAAATACCATGGTGAACACATAAAACCTCAGTATCAAAACAGCAATGAAACAAAAACCATTAAGCAACCATTAGATCTTCTCTCTCTCTCTCTCTCTCTCTCTCACACACACACACACACACACACACACACAGAGAGAGAGAGAGAGAGAGAGAGAGAGAGAGAGAGAGATGCCTGAAAACCAGGCATAAAATTGACAGCAAATCTAGGTCCCAAAAGGTCAACAAAACAGCCCTCTATTAGTATGAGCAGTCTTTATCCTTTGTTATGAGTTTATTTTGCATTCTTGAATGGCAAAAACATGGAAAATGTATGCCACATTGACTGTGACTTTTAAAGTCATCATTTATAACTCTATAACTGTCTGTTTCGGTTCTGCAACCCAACAAGAAAGACAAAGACTTCAGAGGATAATTAGAACTGCAGAAAAAATAATTGCTACCAACCTGCCTTCCTGTATACTGCACGAATCAAGAAGAGGGCCGTGAAAATATTTACAGATCCCTCACATCCAGGACATAAACTGTTTCAACTCCTACCCTCAAAACGACGCTATAGAGCACTGCACACCAGAACAACAAGACACAAGAACAGTTTTTTCCCGAAGGCCGTCACTCCGCTAAACAAATAATTCCCTCAACACTGTCAAACTATTTACTAAATCTGCACTACTATTAATCTTCTCATAGTTCCCCTCACCAATCTCTTTCCACTTATGACTGTATGACTGTAACTTTGTTGCTGGCAATCCTTATGATTTATATTGATATATTGACCATCATTTGTGTTGTAAATGTTGTACCTTGATGAACGTATCTTTTCTTTTATGTACACTGAGAGCATATGCACGAAGACAAATTCCTTGTGTGTCCAATCTCACTTGGCCAATAAAAAATTCTACTCTATTCTATTCGATTTACAATATTCATTTATAGAATTTAGTTACGGGTTTGGATAAGAAAACTACACCATTTAACAATTAACAAGAGTAATATGCAATATGCACTTTGATAAAGTGCTATTGCTCTTACTGTTCTTTATATTTAAATCAAAACTTTGGGCTTGCCTGCACTGTCTGGTAGCCCGGTCACCAGATAAAGCAGATAATTGTTTCTGGGCTGCTGAAAGAGAGGATGTCATCTCCTCCTCCTTTATCTTTTTGAGCAGTTCCTTTGCTACCTAGGCTTCTTCAGCCCACCTGAGAAAGAAGGGTTTCACTCTCAGCTCCCAGTTGGACCATTGCTAGTGTAGAAATTCTTTGCTATGCATTAGACCTGTGTTGGCAAACCTAAGGCACATGTGCCACACCTAGCACGCAAGCCCTCTCTCCAGGCACAACAGCCGTCGCCCCAGCCCAGCTCCACCATGCATGTGCATCAGTGGTGGGTTTCAAAATTCTTTACTACCAGTTCTGTGGGCGTGTATTGGTGGGCAGGGCAGGGGAAGGGTACTGTAAAATCTCCATTCCCACCCCACTCCAGGGGAAGGTTACTGCAAAATCCCCATTTCCTCCCGTTAAGCTGGGACTTGGGAGGCAGAGAATAGATGGGGGCGGGGCAGTCAGAATTTTTACTACCGGTTCTCCAGAACTGGTCAGAACCTGCTGAAACCCACGTCTGATGTGCATGTGTGCCTCCCGCCAGCCAGCTGGTCTTTGGGTCTCTGCTGCGCATGAGTGGTAGGACACATCCAGGGTGAACACACACATGCACGGGAGATGTGCACACATGCGCGGGGACGCTCACATTGCATTTTGGGGGTTCGCACGCACTTGTGGTTTGGGCACTCATTGCAAAAAAGGTTTGCCATCACTGTATAGACAGTAGCTTTCCATCCATTCATATTTTGGCTCCACCTTGTGGGGTTCTCTTGTTCCTTTAACTTTTCAGAAGTTAGTAAACATTTCAGAAAACATTCTACATCTGTGAAGATGAGATTTATTTTAAGTTTTGAGGTCAGGTTGAATCAATTCCATGGGTTTTTTAAATATGAAATTGGATAGCATTAGAGTATTCTTCCTCATTTCCGTTGTAGATGTTTGAGCTACAAGGGGGAAAAAAATCCATAGTTAATTGAGATTCACTTTCACCAAAGGAAAATGATGTTCGCATGACACAATTGACAAAATCAATGCACTGATATACGGATATCAGTTTGCAGGAAATGCATAGGATGGTCCATTGGTAGGTGTAAAGAAATGTGATAATAACATTGTGCAAAAGGGGCAAGAGATGTTGCCTAAGAAACAAGCAAACAAAAGAGGAGGAGCCTAATAGTCAGGGAAAGAAACTTAGAAAGGACACATCCTAATGGATCCAGCAGTTAAAAATAGCAGTAGCACTTAGAGTTATATACAACTTTACAGTGCTTTACAGCCTTCTCTAAGAGGTTTACAGTGTCAGCATATTGCCCCCAATAATCTGGGTCCTCATTTTACCCACCTTGGAAGGATGGAAGGCTGAGTCAACCTTGATCCAGTGAGACTCGTACTGCTGAAGTGCTGGCAGCCAGTGATCGGCAGAAGTAGCCTCTAGTACTGCATTCTAACCACTGCACCACGACGGCTCAGTGATGGGAAGTTCTGCGTTTTCAGGCTAATGAGATTCTATTAATGTAGCCTTATGATAAAGTATGTTTAGCTCATCTAGTCGTGTTTTCTATCTGATTTATTCAGGTGGGTTGACAGTAGGAGAAGTCAATTTGAAATATAGCCTAAAAACAAAATAATACTGGTAAAGGGGAGCAAATTAAGGAATTGAAGTAAAGCAAAAGGACACAGGAGGGTATTTCCTGTAGCTTCGTGATTTTAACTGGAAGAGGTTAATCAGAAAGAATCTGTATGTTTTATATCTGGAACTGCTCACAAAGTTTATTGGAATGAAACTTAGACATGAGCTTTGGGAAGTTGGTCAGGTTTTTTCTTAGTTTACCTCTAGAAACTCCCAAATTAATGTCTGTTTTAGATTAAAAATAAAGTAGATTGCCCATCTAGCTTCCTTCCTCAGCCAATTTAAAACGAGCCACAGGGATAGTGGAAACACAATCCAAGCATTGAATCCCTTTTAAAAGGAAGGTTTTCAATGGTGGGCATTGTTTTCTTCCCTCTCCAATCATTTTTGGAACCTTTTTAAATCTCTCTCCTGATATCAATTGACAATAAAACTGCCACTGAGTTCAAGGGAATTTATATTGATTCAGATGTAGCTTATTTGTTTCTGATTATCAAGATTATTTATTTCTGATTTGCAAGATTATCATGCAAATCCTATTTACAGAGAAAATATTAGGATGACTATTTTATCTTTCAGATACATTTTAGGGGATGGATTGAACTATACTTTGATTTGATCAGTAACTATATGCCACAACAGTTAAAGGAGACCTTTCCCAAAACAAGTCACTGTCCACTGTCCATGTCCAGTGCAACCAGTAATTGTATGATATAGAAAATTGATGGCATTTGTTCTTGTTTGTGAGTGCATTCCTGGACACTTAAATGGCACTAACAGTTTCCTAGCATCAATAGGTATAAAACAATACACTTGGGGAAAATATTATTTCTTTCCCCAAAACAATGTCTTTAATTATCTTTAGATTAAACACAGATCATCTCAGCCCTCCATTTTTACCCTTTGGATAACAGGGGAGGAAAATCTAACTGCAAGGACAAAAAGAACACATACAGATGGTACAAAACAGGCTAGAACATTTCTTCCCAAATGCACAAAACATCTTTTTCTCCCTGCGGGGAGTGTTAAACCAAGAACATCAAATATGTACTTCCACCAGTGAAATAGTGCTGTTCATTCCAACACTTCAGCGTTCTGCTTCTGCTGCTCCTATGGAACAGTTTTGGAATTTCTAAGCAAAGAGACATAGCACTGAGCTGCATATGGCAGAAGTTGGGGTCACTTTTAAAACTTGGAGTGGATCTTGTGCTTGAATTACATCAAAGAGGTCTTGGCAGCAACCAGAATTTTATACGCAACACTGTGGCATGTATGTAAAAAGTTATGATTCATGCAATTCCTTAAAAAAAAAACCACACATACACAAGATGAAAACTGATATTAGACTAAAAAGAAAAAACCTGAATCCTCAATTCATATAGTCTCTAAATTTTTTATTGCTTGTTTGTTGCTTATTCTCATGGCTTCCAGAGCCCTCTTTCACTAATATCCAACAACATAATTGCCAAATATAGGTGATCCAGGTTTCTACCAGTGGTGGTATTCAACCATTTCGGACTGGTTCAGTTGAACCAGTAATGGTGACCTGCAGGCGCTCCCCACCCCAGTGCTATGCCATCCTATTTAGCTGTTGTGTCTCGCCCGCTTTCATCGCAGCCGGGGCCTTCTTATCTGCTTCCGAACTCTGAGGAATGTCCTAGTATGCCTCCCGGCCCCGGCTCCATGCCCAGACAGGCTGAGGAGGAAGAAGTACCTCCAGCCCCCAGCTCTGGCTCCATGCCCAGGCAAATGGAGCAACTAGACCCCTCCCCCTCCCCCACAGCATGTGAGCCTGAGGAAGGTCAATTGCCAACAGCTTCAGACTGGAGTGACCCTCGCTTCAGAAGACTTGATAGGCGGAGGCAACAGAAGGAAGGGAGGGGCAGGCCTGGATAAGTGCTGAGTCATGGAGCCACACCCCATGGCCTATATAAAGGATATGCTTTCTGGCATTCTCTGAGTCAGGCAAAGTCTAACATATCTTGCTGAAGTCACTTTCTGGTCTCCTGCCTGCCTTGAAAACTTTGCTAGGACTTTGGCAGAGCTGCAGGGGCACGCCTGATTTGGATTTCCCTGACCCGGTCGTCAGTGGAGGAGTGGGACATGACATTAGCTACATTTTTTAAGCTATGTGTAAGCCGAGCTCACAAGCAAAGCGCATGCACAGAAGGCCGTGTGCATGTGTGGAAAGCGCATGCGCTCACATTTTCAGTGTGTGGCGAACCGGTGGTAAAATTATGTGAAACCCACCTCTGGTATCTACCATTTTTGAAGCAAGTTTTATAAACCTTAAAATAAGCTTAGCTGTAGTGATCCACAGCTACAAAAGATTGCACACAATGAACAAGAGAGTTCTCTCAAGCGAGAAATGCAGAAAGGCCATAGGAATGAAACCCTGGCTGTTTCTCTTCCACTTCATGGAGATGTGAGGGCCACATTGCCTATATATTTCCTACAAAGCAGCTCCCAATTTTGCCTTCTGATCCTCAGCTTGCTGGAAGGTGCCCTTTCATTCTCTCATTGAACTAAAAAGTATTCAGCTCCCAGAGTGTAGAATGATGCACCACACTGCCCTTCTCCTTGAGCAGCAAAACATACTGGGTCAGTTGTAAATGTCAGTGTAGGAACCTTGAATGGAAGGTTGGGAGCTGGCTTTTCCCACATTCATTTGACTTGATCACAGCAGGAAACATTAATACTTTTCTCGATTTACTATATCCAGCCTGACAAAGCCACAAGGATAAATAGAATAAAAATTGTGTGGCTGTACCTTGACTTTATTTGTATGATCTGACTCTGCTGTCAAAGCAAATGCTACTAGCCTTGGTGAGAACATACCCTTTTCCCTTCCCTCCCCTTGTCACCATCTTAGCATCCCTTTATTAAAAAGAGAATTTTAAAAAAATACAATGCAGCACTGGCAGTTAAAAAAATTGTTTGAAAAGGGATAAGAAACACTTCCATGCCATAATGATGTGGGTTCAGAGATACAATGTTGTCGTGATTTTGTTGTTGTTGTTCTCGTTGCTGTTGTTGTTCAATGCAAGACACAGTAATTTCCTATTTTGTGTAGACAAAAGGTTTCTGTCAAAGATCTGATTGACCCTTTCAGAAAAGCGGTGCCTGGAATGTAGGTGAATTCAAGTGCGATGCTTTCTATTTCAACGAACATTATTTCTCAAAGAAATTTCATTCAGGGACAAAATGTGCAGTATTGCTTTGACTATTATTGTAGGAAGCAATCAATGTCTCTCCAGAAAGCTAAAAATGATACATGTTTTGCCAATTATGATACATTTTTACACTGTTGGTTTCCTTCTTGAATCTTCATCTTGATGTTCCACTCGGCTGGGGGAGTGATTATAAATGAACTGAGACCAAATTGAATCTTTTGTTTCATGTGCATTTCTGAAAATATGAAAATGTGCCACTCATTTTTATCAAAGTATTTGGGGGATTTTGGGAGGTGGGGTAGAGGATGGATGACTTTTTTTTAATTTTGCACTCATATATATGACTTTTTTCTCTTCGGATTTTGTTCATGAAGTAATGGTACTCTTGCATTTAAGATGATGATGATGGCATAGACCTGTGATGGTGAACCTATGGCATGTATGCCATAGGTGGCATGTGGAGTCATATCTGTGGGCACGCAAGCATGTGCCAGCCAGCTGATTTTTGGGCCTACCCCCCTGGAAGCCTTCCTGAGGCCAAAATGGCTGTTTACCAACTTCTAGTGGGACTGGAAGGCCTGTTTTTCACTCCCCAGGCTCCTAGAAAGCTTCTGGAGCCTGGGGAGGGCAAAAAATGGCCCTTCCAGTCCTACTAGAAGTCAGGAAATGAGCCTTTTTTGGCCTCCGGAGGGCCACCCTCCAGGAGGGTGGGGAAGGCTGTTTTCGCCCGCCCCAGCTCCAAGAAAGCCTCTGGAACCTGGAGAGGGCAAAAAACAGGCCTACCAGGCTCACTGTGCCATCGCATGCCAAAAGTGGGGGGAGTTCTGGGGACTCATAACCCTAACCCTACTTTTGGCACGTGATGGCAAAAAGGCTAGCCATCACTGCCATAGACAATTCAATCTTTTATTATGGTCACAGATCAAAATAAAAATGAATGCATTAAAATAAAATGGACATTTATGGTCAAGATTGTCAGACAAATGATCAGGAACAATCTCTAGGAGGACAGATTTGGAAAACATTATTAAAAGTAAGGGATAGGATCAAAATCCTGTGTTGAGGATATTATACATATACTCTGTATACATATGCATACAGAGACAAAACTGATTGGATTATTAAATTAATAGAAGTGGCTAAGATGACAAAATTAGCTACCTTAACAAAAGACTTTATTTTGTTTTAATGTGGAAACTACTTTTGGACATTTTTATCAAACATGAAAGAAATGATACATTGATTTTGGGAATTGATAATTAAAAATGTTTATGATTATAGAAATATTTGATATTATTGAATTTTAGATCAAAATGTTAATATATTTTATCGCTATAATTATATCAAAGATAGTCAGAAGCTATTTTTTCTTCAGTTCTTTTCATTTTTCTTTATTCCTTTGCATCTTACTTTCCCCTATCTTTTTCCTGTTCAGATTTTTTTTCTTATATTTTAGCTTTTGTAGAAATTTAATAAAGTATTTTTTAAAAGAGAGAGATGCAATTTACAACATAAAATGGTATCTAGTTTCAGAAAAAAAACTTGTGTAGTTATAATTATACTCTTAGGAAGCTAACTATCAGTTTATTAAAAAAAATAAATGTCAATAGTCTTATTTGTTTTCTTTTGGAATTCAAACTATTTCAAATGTTCCAGATTATGCTTCGTGTGCTGTCAATGTTTGATTCAACAGGGAAGAAATGTTTAAATAAGATCCACCCAAATAGTGTATAAATTGAATATTTATGAAAACATCATGCAAACTAATCGTTCACTTTCATTACAATTATCATCTTTTCAGACTCTTGAAGCTTTATAAATTTGATATAACAGCCTCAAGCAAGTAGTTCTCTTCTTTAAGAAATGGGCAAATATGTTGAGTTAGGTTTGTTTATATTTATATTTTCTAATTTTCTTCAGTTTATATCTTTAGCTTATTAGTTTACCAGTTGAAATGCAGTTCACACATATATTTAAATAATTTTTGTGCACAATCAACACTCGATTTTAAAACTCATTTTTTTCTTATTATATATATTTAAATAATTTTTGTTCTCTACATAATTTTACAAGTTAGATTTTAAAAATGTAATATTTTTCCTACTCATTAGGGAAATTCACTTTTTATGGGGAAATAAAGAATTTGCCATATGGATATTTATCAAAATTGCTTAGGCCCTGAGGATAGAAGACAGAAGGTCCTAAATCTTTCCTCCCAGAAGCCAACTAGGTTTTTCACATCCTGGTCTTGTCTCTTGTTTTGGTGTGGTAGTTTGCCAGCTTGCCAGGTAGTTAGCACTACCTATTTTATGGTGTTCTATCTTGTGTCTATACCCTAACTTTTTGATAATATTTTTTAAACTCTGTGTTTTCTTGAACATAGCCTGAACAGGGGTGAAATACTCCTGGATCGGATCGGATCATGTGATCCGGTAGCGATCGTGGCTGGTAGTTCGGCAATCCGGTAGCAATGATTTTAACCAGGAAATAATGTATTTTTTACCTTCTGCGCAAGTCTGTGTGCGCATGTGACATACGCACACACTTCCAGACCAGTAAGGAAGGTAAGTAAATTTCACCCCTGGCCTGAAGTATGAATAAAAACTGATTTTCAATATCCAATTTCATAACTTGCACAAAGAAAAAAAATATGAGACTTAATATAAGACAACAGAATACTATATTTTTAAAACCAAGCAAGCAGACAAATGAATACACCTACCCTAACAGAAATATCTGGCTTCATGCATTTGCTTATTTTACTAAAAAGAAAAATATGGGTAACCAGAAATTTGTGCTAGAATTTGTTGGGTTTTTTTTTATTATTGTATTGTGTGTTTCTCTACTTCAATTTGCTGGGCTTTTACATCTTCTTGTGATCCTAAAGTCTTAACCAGAGAATGCTGAAAAGTTTTAAATCCTAGCCTTTAACCAACAACTCTTCATGGACCCCTACAGAGTCCTACCCTTTATTTTACAAACCCAAATCTTTTCTATAATCAGCAAATGGAGAAGCTGGGGTATCTAACTATACATAACTGATAGAGTCATCTTATAGAATGTGTGTTATGTATTTGAGCTTGCAGGCTGTATTTAAAACAGGGGTGAAATGCTCCTGATTCGGACCTCGCCCGATATGGTAGCGATGGTGGCTGGTGGTTCGGAGAACCGGTAGCAAAAATCCCTGGCTTTTTTTTACTTTTAAAAGCAGTTTTCCTTCAGCGGAGAACATGCCTTTAAAAGTAAAAAAAAAGCCTTCAATGAACCCACGGCTCAACTGAGATCGTCAGAACCCTTTAAACTCTTTTTTTTTTTAATAATCTCTTCGGCTGTTTTAAAAGGCTCCTCTGGTGATCCCAGCTGAGTTCCTCATCACCAGAACCTTAAAAAACATGTTTTCTACAAGATCTTTGGCCGAAGAGGTTGTTAAAACAATCCTTTTAAGAGGTTCTGGGCTTCAATGGGCAACTTCAGCTGGGATCATCAGAGGAGCCTGGCTGAGGAACTCTGGGAATTGAAGTCCACAAACCTTAAAGTTACTAAGGTTGGAGACCCCGATCTAAAAAAATATAAATAAAATAAAATATTTGTGCAGCTTTCTGGGATTTGGTGTGTTTCTATAGTGTTTGACTTTAACTACACAAACACACACACACAAACACACAAAATCTCACAAAGCTGTATATGGCATTTTGTGTGTGTGTGTGAGTCAGTTGTGTTGTGTTGTGTGTGTGTTGTGTGTGTTGTGTTGTGTGTGTGTAAAGTGTGAAAGTTGGCTTTTGAACTTTTTGTGGATGTGTGAGGTTCCTGCATGTTACAGGGGCCATTTTGAATGAAGTGCAGCTGCTTTTACATTGTGTAAGAGTCAGTTGTGTTGTGTTGTGTTGTGTTTGTGTAAAGTGTGAAAGTTGATTTTGGTACCTCTTATTGTTTTGTATACTTTTTTTATTATTTTTATTGTTTATTATTATTGGCCACGCCACCCAGTCATCTGACTACCAAGCCACGCCCACCAATTAAGCCACACCTACAGAACTGGTAGGGAAAATTTTTAGATTTCATCCCTGATTTACAAATTATATTCTCATTTGGGTAAAAGTATGAATTAGGTGAATTCAAAATGCTTCTCCATCCTTATGCTTTAGTGTACTCTCTCCTCACCATCGCCTGCTCTGTTTCCTTGTTATATTGGTACTATTTCCTCTTTACACATTTTCCAAGCAGTGTTATTATAGATAATTGTTCTCACACTCTATTCAATAGCTTATGTCTTTGCGGTTCTTCTAACAGCATGTTTAACATACCCTAAGTGTGATGCTTACCCCTGTGGGAAGTACATTTCTTGCAAACAAACAGGCTTGTTTGTTAACCTCATATAATGCTATAAATTGCATTTAAATGAATTATATGGGCAGAATCCTTTAAAATAGAATTCAATTATCAAGGGAACATCTGTGAAAGAGATGGCATTGCTCTCTTTGTTCATATAGCTTCATCTCTTTGTTCATATAGCTTCATTTTCTGCTAGATTTCCATGTTTCCTTCTCAGATATTTTGCAGGTCTTATTATATGACTATATTAGCCTCATTATGTCTTATCAACTCACTTTTCCCTCCCACTCTCTTTCAAAATCCTTAATAAGGGCAGCAAAGGTTCACTGCTTATAACTTTTCTTAGTCGAGGCTTATGTACTTGCAGTTGTGAATTAGTCCCATCTGTCTAAGGTCCTGAAACAACTGAACTGCATGACCAACATTTTGCCACTTGCACAAAGAGTTCAATGGTGAAATTGTACTTTGAACTGTACGATTATTGGAAGCGGTTCCCAGATATCTTTGCAAGCACAAAATCAGAGAACTCACTCAAGTGACCTGGGTGAAGAGCAATATTTCTCTAAGCTCTATAAAATAGCAGCTTTTGTAACCTTATCAATCTGAGCATACTGTAGTCAATTAATAAGACCTACCAGACTAAGTTCCTGTTTCCCATTTAATTCCTCTTTGTTTTCTCTACAGAATGACTGTTTTCTTGCATAGACTATCCTGACAGATGCCCACGCCTGATTGATGATTTGCTCCTTCTTGAAACTGACCACTATCAACTACTGCTTTTTCACTATCTAGGACGTTGACTCTTAGTGAGTCATGATATCTTCCCATACTGGAATGAATGTTGTTGTTGATGATTATCTAGTTTAAAAATAAAAGAAGGAAATAAGAGATACTGCAGCAGGTGGCAGCATCTGACTCATCTTCCTTCAGTTATGAAACTATAAATGTTCAGATCTGCATAGTACTAGAATAGTACCAGGGAATTCCATGTTTGTAGGTGAAATTGAAAAGTTTAAAAAAAGTCCTGGAAAAGGACAATGATTGACAAAAATGCTTCATATATGTATTTCTGAAGTGTTCAGAGTTGAGTGTGAATCAGGAGTTTTTCAAGAAGTGTACAGAATAATAATTAAAAAAACCTGATTCCTTGTCACCAATCAGACAAATCAGATCAGAACCAAAGTAAGCTGTTTCAGTAAAATCATCAATAACACACTAATATGCATTTTACTTCCTAATTGCCAAAGCACAACTGTTTTGAATTTAGAGGAAACTGCTGGGTTCTAAATAATAATAATAATAATAATAATAATAATAATAATAATAATAATAATAATAATAATAATAATAATAATAATAATAATAATAATAATAATAATAATAATATATACTTAATGATCATAATATATAATAATATATAATAATATATAATAATGATATTATTACTATTATTATTTATTATTATACTATATTTTATTATTATTATTATTATATAATGATATAATGATATTATAATAATATATAATGATATATAATAATGATCATAATTATATTATAATATAATTATTATTAATAATTAATTATAATTAATTATCACAATTGTGGAAAAGAAAAAAGTGTGGATAGTCGACATTGCTATACCTGGTAACAGCAGAATTGATGAGAAACAACTTGAAAAAGTCACCAGATATCAAGATTTGAGAATCGAATTGCAGAGACTCTGACATAAACCAGTGCAGGTGGTTCCAGTGGTACTTGGCACACTGGGAGCTGTGCCTAAAGACCTAGGCAAGCACTTAAAAGGAATTGGCGCTGACAAGATCACCATTGGTCAGCTGCAGAAGGCCACCTTACTGGGATCTGCTCGCATAATTTGCCGATACATCACACAGTCCTAAACGCTTGGGAAGTGTTCAACTAGTGATTTGTGATACGAAATCCAGCATAGTTATCTCGTTTGCTGTGTATACTGTCATTTTGTGTAAATAAAGTAAATAATAATAATAATAATAATAATAATAATAATAATAATAATAATAATAATGATGATGATGATGATGATGATGATGATGATGATGATGATAATGATAATAATAATAATGGGAAGTGTTCAACTAGTGATCTGTGTTACGAAATCCAGCATAGTTATCTCGTTTGCTGTGTATATTGTCATTTTGTGTAAATAAAGTAAATAATAATAATAATAATAATAATAATAATAATAATAATGATAATAATGATAATAATGATAATAATGATAATAATAATAATGGGAAGTGTTCAACTAGTGATTTGTGATACGAAATCCAGCATAGTTATCTCGTTTGCTGTGTATACTGTCATTTTGTGTAAATAATAATAATAATATTCAAAGCTGAATGCTGGAAACATGATTAAAGACATTAATACAGGGGCAGTTCCAGTGATATGTTACCCAGCTGGAATCATCAACTGGGCATTGGCTGAACTAGAAAACTTGGACCGGAAAACGTATAAACTTTTGAATATGTACCACGCTTTACATCCACAAAGTGACATCGAAGGTTGTACCTGCCAAGAAATATAGGGGGCAGAGGACTATTGCAAATCCATCAATCTGTAGAAGAAGAAAAACGAAATTTGAATGATTATGTGAACCAAAGTACAGAAAAACTGCTGCAGGCTGTGAAAACAGAGAACATTATAAAAACAACAGAAACAAAGGCAGAATATAAGGAAAAACAGCTGGATTAAATAGATGAAAAACCAAAGCTTTGCATGGACAACACTTGAAAAACATTGAAAGAAAATGTGATGACAACTTTACATGGTCATGGTTTAAGATGGGACCCATCAAGAAAGAAATCGGTTTAATACTAGTGCTCAAGAACAAGCACTACAAACTAATGCCATGAAAGCAAAGATACAAAAATCCACCGGCAATTCAAACTGGTAACTTTGCAACAACAAAGTCGAAACTATTACACATTTAATATGTGAATGCAGCAAAATTGCACAAACTGATTACAAAGCTAGACATGACTGAGTTGCTAAATTAATCCACTGGTCATTATGTAAAAAATACTACTTGCCTATATCCAAAAAGTCATGGGAACATAAAGTGGAAAAAGTTTTAGAAAATGAGAAGGTCGTCACTTGGAACACAACACACTAGATATCACAGTTGTTGAAAACCGAAATGTACAATTTATTGACATCATGGTACCAGGAGATGTCAGAATCGAAGAAAAAGAACTGGAAAAAAATCATGAAATATCGCGACCTGGCCATCAAAACTACATGGCTATGGATGAAACATGTAACAGTGATACCCATTGTCAGCAGGCCACTTGGTAACATGTCCAAAAATTTTACAAAACACATCAAGAAATTGCACCTTCTTGCAATAAAACCAGTGGAACTGCAAAAAACTGCGCTACTCAGAACATCATATATTTTAAGAAAATACTTGGTTGATACCTAGGACGCCAGCAGCAACCCCTATCAACCATTAGCAACAGTCAATCATATTTGTGACACATTTTTAAATGTTCACTTGACTGAGTTTCATGTTTAATGAATAAAAGAGATATAATAATAAAAAAGATTAGAGACAATAGAAAAAATGAGAACAAGCTTATATGTTTTAAAAAGGCAAAGACTTTAGAGATTATGAATCTCTGACCTTACCTATATTTCAGCTTTAATACCTCCCTTTTACAGTTCTGAAAGATCATTGCTGTTGTAATATTTCATGCTATTTCTGTTCCTTTTATATTTGCTTTGAAATTTTGGATTATTATATTTGTATCTGATTTATAGTTTGGTTCAGACTAATTTTGCTTTTCTTTCTGGCTTGACTGTTCTGACCATTACTGCTGTCAATCTCTTGATGAAATTTTAGAATCACTAGAGAAATTCAAATCTGATGTGGGAAATGAAACCCGAGCAATAAAACTCGGTGTCGTTTTTGTAAGCTGAGGAGAAACATCAGTAATTCTTGATGGCATTGCGAAATGGATGGATGTAATATATAGTTTTACTCTGCCTATATTATCATTATCAGGACATTATAAGTTGTAGAATTGTCTTGTAGTGAAAACAACAAAAAATCTAAGTGGCTGTACTGTACTGTATGAAACATAAAACTTCACTTGAAAAGTGTTTGAAAACTTAAAGGCGTGCAGAACATCACTGCCAGATTGTGGAATAATAAGCTGAATTGAGCATATTTCATCTATCAAAAAAATGATTCTGGAAAATCACTTGATTCTGGAAAATCACTTGAAACCTTGGCTGCTGCTTTTAATGTTGGGCCATCCTAATATCCAAATGTGTAGGTTAGCCAAAGATTTCCTAGAATTTTTAATTTACTAATGACATTCTTTTGAGAAGTAAAATTTAGTTGTATACCTGTTTTGGTTCTTTTAATGCTTGAGCACATTATTGGTAAAAATGTAAAGTTGGCCTTGAATTAATCTAATTCAAGTGGCTGCAACCATGCAGTTTTCTTAACAAAGTTACAGAAGAGTTTGGGAACTGCTTTCTTCCTGGATGATGATGGTGATGATGAGGATGATGATTTGCATTTTCTGCTTTCAGTGTAGCCAGCAATCCTGAAAATTGAGATGGCGTCCATCCAAATACTATGAAGAGTTTACTCTATTTTTTTAATATTTAGTAAAGTGAGAAACATTTTCCAGAATGCATATTTTTGTGCAGTGCTATCCAATATGCATATTTTGCTACATAAGTTTTAAAGCAGAAAGTATTTTGAAAGGACATTAGGAAGCTCTATGAATAATGGTAACTTTCTCTGATATTTGAGGTATGATCCTGTGGTAAAATATAAAATTTGTTACTACTGATTCTGTGGGCGTGGCTTGGTGGGGGGGTTGTGTGACTGGGTTGGCATGGCCAGCTTTTTTTTTTTTTGCTTTTAAAAGCATTTTTTCTACAACCTCTTCAGCCGAAAATGTTTTTAAAAGGCTCTGACAATCCCAGGTGAACCGTGCGACTATCAGAGGCTTTTTTTTTTTTTTACTTTTAAAAACATTTTTTCGGCCAAAGAAAAAATGCTTTTATAAGTAAAAAAAAAAAAAAAAAACAGCCTCTGATGATCATGCGGCTCAGCTGGGCATGGTGGGGAACCCCCCCCCCATCACTACCGGATCTGGAGATCCGGTCCGAACTGGGAGATCCGAACTGGGAGCATTTCACCCCTGGTATGATCATTATATACAATTGATCTATTCATCCTTACCCACTTCAAACCAGTGAGGATTATCAAGCTGCCTCCATTTAGAACAAGAAAAAAGCAACTTGGGAGCAGCAAATGAAGGTGACAAACATTTTCATTTAAATATTTAGAGAGTAAAGAATTTAGGGGTCAACAAACAGTTGTAAAGACATCACTGAAGATACTTGGGCTGAACTTTTTGGCCTATTTTCCCTAGTCAACTATTCTGAGAATCTTTTAATGAAAGCATTTTCCCCTCAGCCTATTGGAGATTTTGCATTCCAATTTCTTTACATTTCTTCAAGAAAACATTGCAAATCTTGACATCTTTAACTAGCGGCTTGTTACTGGAGGGTGAGAGAACATTCTTGGGAAACTGCAGGAACGTAAAAAAATTGATTGAAGTCTGTGGGTTATTGAAGCCTTTTCATGTTTCAGAGATTTTTTTTTTTTTAAATGATCAGCTTGGACAGCTAAAAATATCAGTCTGTACAGAGAAATCAGAAAATGAAATAAAATATGAATATAAAATGAGCTCCCCTGCTTGCCTTGGTGCTGATGTTGTTAAAGAGATCCTTATAGATGGTAAGAATCTCAGGGTGTCTTTTACACCTGGACTGGAATTAAGACAGGGAACAAGTCTCTGTAAGAGTGATTTCTTCAATCCATTCTTCTCCTTTCAATAGCAATAGCAATAGTAATTAGACTTATATATCATTTTACAGTGCTTTACAGCCCTCTCTATGTGGTTTACGGTATCAGTATATTGTCCCCAACAATCTGGGTCCTCATTTTACCAACCTCGGAAGGATGGAAGGCTGAGTCAACTTTGAGCTGGTTAACTGCTAGGAATCGAACTGTCGGCAGTGGCAGTCAGCAGAATTAGCCTGCAGTACTGCATTCTAACCACCACGCCAAGTGCATAATTGTCCTTCATTCTCTTAAAATTTATATAGTCACTGCCTATTTATATTGGTATTGAATTCCAGTCTGAAATTAAGATGTTCCAAATTCTACTGCAATATTGAATCAACTTTTTCCTGTGACCACTGGGAAATCAATAGGAAGGAAAAGAAAATGAATTCCTTACTATTAGTGGGCTGGAAAGTTTCACCACATAAAATAATTCATTTGTTTTAGCACACACATACAATAAACCCCTGTGTGATAATCTATTGAAGTCCTTACAGTAAGGGATTTCCTATACAGAGGGTATTGTCTGTCATGTATACACAATATACAATAGACAAACAAATTTTGAGGTTAAAAGGCATTTTTACTTTCAAAGCAAATCTTGTCAGCTAAATATACTGCATATACCCTTTTATTATTCAGAAATATTCCTCAATTTCTATGGTGTTTTTTTTTTATTTTTGTAAAATATGTTAGCCTTAGACTTCAGAAATTAAAGTTGTTATGTGAGGCATTTATTAGATCTTTATTATGCAAATCACACCACCACACAGATTGTGTACTGAGCTGTGCACAACAGAAATAGTTTGCTGTTGCTGAAATTAATATTTCTTTATCTAATTAGAGAAAAAACCAGAAGGAACTACTGGGAAAGAGGGTTGTTTGTTAAGAACTTGGCTGCCATGATAAAGAAGTGAATTTATTTACCATAAGGCCTATCAAATATGTGCACAGCTGTAGATGATTTAGCAATTAGCAATGTCCGAAACGTCAATAGCTTCAGATGATGCTAATTTTAAATTGGACCAAAATGAATCTTGAATGCAAAAGAACACTCTGATCCAACAAAATATATTATGATAATGCTAGCTTATGATAATGTTGATTAGAAAATGAAATACAAATAGAGAAAAAGATAACCATGCACAAAACATGTAAAAAGAGAATAAATGAGTCCTTTAACTTTTTGGACCAATACTATCAAAAGGATCATGCAGAAACTACTCTTGCCTAGTGAATAAAACAACTCCCATTGTTTTCAGAGTATATTTTACTTGGAATTTGAAATGAGAAAATATTGCTGGATCTAAATGATCCTGTGGTTTTAAAACTTGCTAAAAGATCTGAAGTAAAACCAGGGGTGAAATCCAGCAGGTTCTAACAGGTTCTGGAGAACCGGTAGTGGAAATTTTGAGTAGTTCAGAGAACTGGCAAATACCACCTCTGGCTGTCACCAGTGAGGTGGGAATGGAGATTTTGCAATATCCTTCCCCTGGAGTGGGGTAGGAATGGGGATTTTGCAATATCCTTTCCCTGCCACGCCCACCAAGCCATGCCCAAGCCATGCCCACAGGGAAAAATTTTGGATTTCACCCCTGAGTAAAACATATTATTTCACATTAGTCAGTATTGAAAAGAGACAGCCCAGGATAATCTGATGCCTAAACAGAATTCCTTGTTCTGTGTTATGTTGAAAAGAAATAGAATAGAATAGAATAGAATAGAATAGAATAGAATAGAATAGAATAGAATAGAATAGAATAGAATAGAATTTTTATTAGCCAAGTATGATTGGACACACAAGGAATTTGTCTTGGTGCATATGCTCTCAGTGTACATAAAAGAAAAGATACCTTCATCAAGGTACACATTTACAACACAAATGATGGTCATAGGTTACAATTTAACATTTAATGATACAACACTTAATGATAATCATAGGGTACAAATAAGCAATCAGGAACAATCAATATCCATATAAATCATAAGGATTACCAGCAACAAAATTACAGTCATACAGTCATAAAGAGATTGGAAAGAGATTGGTGAGGGGAACTATGAGAAGATTAATAATAGTGCAGATTTAGTAAATAGTTTGACAGTGTTGAGGGAATTATTTGTTTAGCAGAGTGATGGCCTTCGGGAAAAAACTATTCTTGTGTCTAGTTGTTCTGGTGTGTAGTGCTCTATAGTGTCATTTTGAGGGTAGGAATAGCCTGGGAAGGAGGTTTGCCATAGCCGGTGATATTTTTAAGAGTTTTCCACATGTTTGCTGGTTCATTTGGTTCATTAAAAATAATGGAGATAGTTGCAGTCACCATAGTTATATTATAACTGAGATGCTGCTCTTCTTTAACTGTAAGATTGTCACTTGAAACATGTCAGCTAATCCTGCAGAAATTCTCACCTTAAGCAGGATGAGCTGTTCCTAAATGCTAATCTGTAGGATTAAAAGGGCTGAATGTATGGGTTATTTGTCTTTGTTAAGATTCTCATTTTCCCAACCTCTGCTGGTCCATCTTATTGTTCATTTTCAATTGTATTGTGTGTGGGTAGATCTATGCATTTGTGTGTGTGTGTGTGTGTGTGAGAGAGAGAGAGAGAGAGAGAGAGAGAGAGAGAGAGAGAGAGAGAGAGAGAGAGAGAGAGAGAGAGAGAGCATGCCTGTAGGTACAGCCATCTGTATGTACAAATGTCTATGGAAATATGGAAAATGTTAAAAATAACATTTTATATGGGCATTTCTTTCTTAAGATAATTTAGTTTTCTGGAATGTTATTCTTTTTCCTCTACATCAAGAATTTTGTGGCATGGGTTCAAGTTATTTGAGGGATTGTTGCACTCACTGGGACTGGTCCATCTCTCCCATTTGTGCCAGCAGGAGAAGTATGCTGCAGGTCCCATCAGCCCAATTATTCTAGCTGGAGGAGTCTATGAGGAGGGCCTTCTCTGATCCTACTCTTGCCATCTGAAACACCTTACCTACCCCCCCAATGTGAGGTTTGCCCCAACCCTCCTATCCTTTTGTAAGAGTCTAAAAATATGGTTTTGCTGGTCAGCTTGGGGCCCTAACAGG
Organism: Ahaetulla prasina; assembly: GCF_028640845.1. Classification (NCBI taxonomy): domain Eukaryota; kingdom Metazoa; phylum Chordata; class Lepidosauria; order Squamata; family Colubridae; genus Ahaetulla; species Ahaetulla prasina. Next base: position 91,153,842 of record NC_080541.1, on the reverse strand, counting down.
GGAACATTGCAATGAAGGTGTTTGATCAAGTAACAAGAGATAACACATCCCTCCACTCCATCTCCACCCTGTCATTAGATTTTAATGTTTGGTTTTAATTTATGTTGTAATGTATATGTATAGATACATTTTTATGACTGTAAGATGCCCAGGGTTATCCTGTAGTAAGATGGGCAGCCAATACATTTTATAAACAAACAAATTCTTTTGCTTAGAAACACTCCCCAAAATGGGTGAAGCAAGGATAAATATATTGCATGCATGTCAAGCTTCCAAGTTGCTTTCAAGTTTAATGGAGATTGAACATGGATGTGTCAGGATTGAACTATTGAAAGCTAAGCTCTATGCTAAACTATCAAAATGTGACTTCCACAAAACCAATTTGGACTACTTGTTTGTTTATTAATTTATTTGTCAAACACAACAGTATATATAAGTATAACCATGAAATAACCATACAAATTGGATACAATCAAAGGGAACATTAGGACAAGAACGGTAGTCACACTGGTGCTCTTATGCACGCCCCTTACAGACCTCTTAGGAATGGGGTGAGGTCAATAGTAGATAGTCTTTGGTTAAAGCTTTGGGGATTTTGGGAAGAGACCACAGAGTCAGGTAGTGTATTCCAGGCATTAACAACTCTGTTACTCAAGTCATATTTTCTACAATCAAGATTGGAGCGGTTCACATTAAGTTTAAATCTATTGTGTGCTCGTGTATTGTTGCAATTGAAGCTGAAGTTGTCTTCGACAGGAAGGACATTGTAGCAGATGATTTTATGAGTTATACTCAGGTCACTTGGGATTCTGTGTGTCCAGTGAGGGAATGGAGATGGAACCCAGAAAGATGATAGCCATTCTAGGGCTCTTATTCAGGGCTCTCTGCTCATTTCCTCTATCAGCTTTCATGATATCCATCCATTAAGCTAATATTGTGGAGGGGGGCGAGTTCCTCGGAAATTCTGGTATTGGCAGAAACTCCATTCCCATGGTCACTTTATTAATTTTTTAATAAGTTTTTTATTTTATTTTATTTTACATATACATATCAATGTGTGAACAGTGTGGCAGCTGGGTGTCATACATTCTAATACAAATAAAGCTACTAGAATTAATCATAGTTATTACATTCAACCAGCTTATATATTTCTAATAATAATAATACACATTTATATTAAGCTATAGTTTATCATTATTTAATTATTCCATGTTTTTATATATTGATCTAATGCCACTCACCATATTATTTGATCATACATAATACCGCCATTCAATTTCTAAGCTTCCCTCTTGTTATTGCTTTTATTTGATTCTGTAAAAATGTATACAGTAGTGGCCAAAATTGTGGAAATCTTTTGGGAAAAGTGTATATTTTAAAACTAGCTAATAACACTACTTTTTTTTAGTAGTACCATAAAATTATATATCAATGAAAAGATAATTTAATCAAGAATGTAATTCAATAACTTTTTTTAAAATAATATTTTTAACAAAAAAAAACAAGACATAACAAACTCTAACATAAAACATATACTCCTTCTTACATGTAATAACTATTAGAATAGCAGCTAAAATATAAAGAAGAAAAGTGAAACACAGAAAAAATGAGATATACAAAAATTATCACCATAGAAAAAATGAGATATATAAAAACTATCACCTCAGTTAATACTTAGTTGGGTAACCTTTTGCATGAATTATGGTTTTACAATGTCTTCCCATGGAGGGAACCAAGTCTTTTAGTTCTGCAGCTGTTATAATGTGAAACTAAGATTGACTGATTGCTTCTATTAACTGGGTTTTATTGCTGGGTCGCTTCTGACTAACAAGTTTCTTTAGTTGGTTCCATAGATTTTCAATTGGGTTAAGGTCTGGGCTATTCCCAGGCCATTCCAGCAGTGGAACATGATTATCTTAAAAAGTGGTGTTATTAGCCATCAAACCTCAAAAATACACTTTCCCCAAAAGGTTTCCACAGTTTTGACCACTACTGTACACTAATATTCCCCCTTTCTCGTATTTTTATCTCTATTCTAACTTCTAATCATGTCACCCTTAAAAGGTGGTCACTTTAAAGGGGATGAATCCAGTGTTACTACGCACTGAGTTGTTATAAGCCACTTCGGCAAAAGGTAGGAGCTCTTCCCAGTTGCTGGTAGTTTACATAGCAACATAGGTATTGCTCCACTATTGTTTTAGTTTGTTCCACCACCCCTGTGGTGCTCAGAAGGAACCCTGAACTAAGCCCATGAGTTGACCCTATTTGCTTTATAAACTCCTGCCAGAGCTATACAAACACACACACACCAGTCTGAAATGATGTGCCTTGGACTCAGTGCATAGTATTAGTATTATTATATCAAAATAATAATACTGAATTAATATATCAAGATGACTTTGAAAGTTTACTGTAGTTCTTATCTACTTCCCATGTATATAATGTGAGGGAACTGTTTCATTGATATTCATTATATTGGCAACTCTTTAGAGAGAGCTGTTGGCCACCTAGCTTTCTTTATTTTATTTATTATTTTTATTTTATTTTATTATTTAGATTTTTATACCGCCCTTCTCCCGAAGGACTCAGGGCGCTGTACAGCCAGATTAAAACAATACAATATACAATTTTAAAACAACAAATTAAAATAACATATTCTATAATGGCCGAAAAATTTAAAACCGTCAAATTTGACCCAATAAAACAGAATACCCCAATTTAAAACTATTAAAATTCAAAAAATTCAAAATTTAAAAATTAGGAATTAAGCCAGTCCCGCTTGAATAAACAAGTATGTTTTCAATTCATGGCGAAAGGTCCGAAGGTCAGGTAGTTGACGCAAACCAGGGGGAAGTTCATTCCAGAGGGTAGGTGCTCCTACAGAGAAGGCCCTTCCCCTGGGGGCCACCAGCCGACATTGCGACCGGTCAGAGAGATAGGAGGAGAACCACCGATAAACGGTGCCTCCCACTCCCAAACTCTCCAACCGGTGCAGCAGGATACCATGGTCGATGGTATCAAAAGCCGCAGAGAGATCTAACAGGACCAGGGCAGAGGAACAACCCCTATACCTGTCCCTCCAGAGGTATCCACCAACGCGACCAAAGCTGTCTCCGTGCTTTCTATCTCCTAAGACTGTGACGGCAAACCTAAGGCACGCAAGCCGGAAGTGGCACACAGAGCCATCTCTCTGGACACACCAGTTGTCACCTGTTGCTCTTCTGGATTTCGGCACGCACATACACGCTGGCCAGTTGGTCTTCATGCACATGGGAGCACCAGAAACCAGAAGAGCAGCTCCCTGGAGCACATGCATGTGCTGGGAAGCTGAGATTTTGATGTCTGGGGCATGCATGCGTGCCAGCCAGCTGGTCTTTACATGTGCATGCATGCCAGAAACTGGAAGAACAGGTGACCGGCGCTCCCACGCACACAATCCCATTTCGGCACTTGGTGTCGAAAAGGTTCACCAACACTGTCCTAAGATAAACAATTTCCATGTTTGGTCTCTGGTCAGTTACAAGAAAAAAAAAAATCAGAAGGAAGCATAAGACCCCCTTGAAATGAAATGAGCCTATTTAATGTAGTGAGCTTTTAAAAGATATTTAAATCAGAGCCTAAAATAATATACGTGAACAATACAGTTCACGAGGTTGTCCCTAATTACTATTATGAAAGTTTATAATTTTTTTTTTAAAAAAGCAACTCTGTCAACACAGTTCAAACAAAATTAAATACATATATCTAAAATATACTAAATCAAATTAACAAACTAATGTGAATATAAGAAAAAAACTATATTTCTAACACACACAAACACACAAATTGATTTTTCAAACAATTAAACTTTAATTACACTGGATCTTATTGCTTACTCTTTCTTTCCCCCAGTAAAGAGGGACACGCCTTTCTTTGCAACTGTCCAGGCATGATATACCCCAAGCTTTTCATAAATTGACAAGTTCCAAAATTGGTGATTATCATTTAACAGTTTAATATATAAATATTTTTAAATATGTTTGGAGCATTTAGCAGTAAAAGGAAACCAGGCAGTCAAAGAACTTGCAGGACCCTACCAAAGCTGACACCAGCCAGAGAACAGAAGAACTCAAAGAAATAGTGAAGATTGAAAAATGAGGAGAGACCTGGTCCATAGAATCATCAAGAGTCATATTCAACTAAACGGATAATATCATCATCATCATTAACATACTTACAGCATATGTTTAGCTCAGGAACCTGCTTCACCATAGTAATGAAATCGAAGCAATAAGGACCAAATCACATATGCTAATGTCCATTTTTTAATTTAATCTATGAAATTTATAATTGCAAACACAAAAATCTTGCCTGTTTACAAAAATAACCACCCAGAATAACATGTGTAAAATATAAATACATTTATAAAAACACGAAGACAATTCATGACATCAGTGGTGGGCTTCAAAATTTTTTACTACCAGTTCTGTGAATGTGGCCTAGTGGGCATGGCATGGCTTGGTGAGTGTGGCTTGGTGGACGGGCAGGGGAACCATACTGTAAAATCTCCATTCTCACCCCACTCCAGGGGAAGGATACTGTAAAATCTCCATTCCCTCCCCAATCCAGGGGAAGGTTTCTACAAAATCCCCATTTCTTCCCAATCAGCTGGGACTCGGGAGGCAGAGAATAGATGGGGGCAGGGCCAAACAGAGGTGGTATTTACCGGTTCTCCGAACTACTCAAAATTTCCACTACCGGTTCTCCAAAACTGGCCAGAACCTGCTGAAACCCACCTCTGCATGACATTAGGCACCTGCAAAATCCTCCAGAGGAGTTCAATTTTCAACTTTTTCTAGATGAGATGTAATGTTGGAAACAAATCTCCAATGGAAGACCATTCCAGATGGCCAATCCCTATCATTGAAAAAGAAAACCTCTGGGCTTCTTCAACCACCTGACCTCACAGAAATGGGGTCAACCCACTGCTTCTCCCAGCATGATTGCAGTGTTTGGGCTGACCTTAGCATGGAGATATGGTCCTGCAGGTGACCTACAGTAAAGTCATGAAGATATATTTTATTAATAATTTGATTTAATTTAAATTTAAATTTAATATTTTTATTTATTTATATTTTATTTTATTTATCTAACAGCAATATAAATGACACTACTGCAGAAGCTAGTAAGATGCCAATCCAACTTTACTGTATCTCCTATGTGAGAAAAAGAGTAACTTTATAAGATATTGGTTGAAAAGTTCAATACCCCCTCCCTCCATTTTGGCTTAAATTATCTTGCTTTTAGATCCTAGAAAATACATTTTTTCTCCCATTTTTTAAATCTTCTATGCTTCTGGTGGAACAGGATAAAGCTAGAAATTTATGAGTTTCACTTCCTTTGTCTTAAAAATCTCTAAGAGTCATTGAATACAAGGTCTGATTGCACTCCTCTCAACATTTCTTAACAGCTTCTTGTAAGGACAAACTAGCTACATAAATAAGATAAAGGGGATGGCTAATTAACTTAACCCCTAATGATAAACTTATTAAGTATGATTTATCCTCTTTTATAAAATTGGCAATACACAGAATCTCTTATTATATGAAAAGTGGCTTTATGACCTTTTTGTCATTACAAATGGCCCTTTCAAGTTAACACTTCAGCATTTTCTGTGAAGGGAACTGAATTTAATGTTCCTAATAGAATGCTTAAGTCAGACTTTTTCATGCAAAGGGTTCCTTTTCATTATAACAAACGTCTGTCAAATGATAAGTGTCTCAGCACAATCATTATTATTTATGATCACATGAACAAAGTCAGTGAATCCCTCAACGTAAATCATTTTTTTTGTGTGTCCTTTTTTTTTTTTGCCAGAAATTTGAAATATGTGCAATATCTTTTAACAAGCATGACAGGTTTTCTTTCCTTACAAAGATATGTATTCTGTCATATATGAAGGTGGCTAAGAGCAGGACTGAAAAAAAAAATGACAAAGACTTTTAAGTCCAATATGAGTGGCCAATTTGCAACATATGTCTGGATTCACGAAGACGATTTGACAAGCAAGTTGTTGACAATATTTTGACTCAGTTTCCAAGAGCCATATCCCACCTTCTTGTTGTTTGACAGGGAAAGATATTTAGATTTGGGATAACACTTTAAGTGGAACAGTGGACAGTATATGCAAATTATATTACAAAGTTGGTTTGAAAGACTATTTTCTCTCATTTCTATTTTTTGTTTTATATATATTCTTTGGTGCTAAGAATATTGAGGAGCTATTGCTTCCCCTTTAAACAGAAACAAAGCTTGAATAATGCAAAAATGCATCTGGAAAGAAACTAAACAATAAAGTAATATCATTAATGAGGCATTATATTCAGAAGGATGCTAACTTTTTATCAAAGAGTGAAGGAGACACTGCTTTAATTTAAACCTTACCCACAAAATATCCATTAACATTTTGCCTTCTCCCATGAGTTTTTCAGAAATCCTTTCCATCAACAGATCCTTAAGCAAATTCCAAAAAGAAGTGCCCTTATTTTTCACACTGGGGTACCAAATACCTCATAAATATAAATTGTCCACTCAAATAATAACAATAATCAAAAGTAGGCTGTTAATGTTCATTGTCAGGACACTATGGTTTAAAAGTTCTTGTGTGAAATCGTTAATAAAAGATAGGTAAATAATTATGAGAAAATCTATATATTCACTTGCAAACATCTGATGATTTTCATAGGCTTAAAATAAGGAAAGGAATATGTATTCAGTGAGTTGCTATAGCATATCCTTGTCATTAGGAAGAATTATATGGAAGCCTGAGGCAGGATATCTGAGGTGTCAGGAAAGTGTTGCAAATAGTTATTTATTTTAGCATTATTGCATTTTTAATGTAAAGGATGAAGAAAAGGGATTTTCTGCCTCTTTTACCAAAATAATTCAGTTGACTAAAATGTATCAGACAAAATTTGAAATGTTCCTATATATATATATATATATATATATATATATATATATATATATATATATATATATATATATATATATATATATATATATATATATATATATATATGGAGAGAGAGAGAGAGAGAGAGAGAGATAATAGACAGACAGACGACGGAAGGATGAGTGGATGGATGGATATATAGATAGATAGATAACCAGATGAATAGTTGATGGAGCAAATTTTATACCCATTTTGGTTCATATAAGCATTCAGAACTGGTCTATAACATTTATACATGTTGTCTGGGAGGGTTTTTGTATGTATTTTTAATATTCTTTTATATTTTAAATGTTTTTGGTATTTTGCTTTTTATATTATTTTTAATTGTTGTTAAATTAATGGAGTTGGGTGGCCCTATATATTTTCTAAAATAAATTGACCAAAGTTTTATAATTGAGATTTGTCGCTGAAACAACAAAAGACAAGCTATGAAACTAACATAAAATGGATGCAATCAAAATCAAGATTAAAATGAATCAATAGTTAAAAGCTCAAAAAGAGATCTTTGTTTTAGTCCTTTTCCTAAATAGTAAAGATGAAATGTACATGCTTAAGGAGGGCATTTCCTTTTAATAATAATAATAATAATAATAATAATAATAATAATAATAATAATAATAATAATAATAATAATAATAATAATAATAATAATAATAATAATAATTTAATTTGTATACCGCCCTTCTCCCAAAGGACTCAGGGCGGTGAACAACCAAATAAAATACAAACACAGACACATACAATATTAAAAAACAACCCTTAAAAAACTTATTCAATTTGTCAAAATATTTAAAATACAAATTACACCCATAAAATTACAAAAATTTAAAACCCATTAAATTAAATTAAAATTTTAAAAATCAAGCCAGTCCAGCCATACGAAATAAATAGGTTTTAAGTTCGCGGCGAAAGGTCCTAAGGTCAGGTAATTATTGAAGACCAGGGGGAAGCTCGTTCCACAGGGTAGGAGCCTCCACAGAGAAGGCCCTCCCCCTGGGGGCCGCCAGTCGACATTGTTTGGCTGACGGCACCCTAAGGAGTCCCTCTCTATGGGAACGCACTGGTCGCTGGGAGATAGAAGATGGCAGTAGACAGTCCCGTAAGTAACCCGGTCCTAAGCCATGGAGCGCTTTGAAGGTAGTAACCAATACCTTGAAGCGCACCCGGAAGACAACAGGTAGCCAGTGCAGTCTGCGCAGGATCGGTGTTACATGGGAGCTCCAACCAGCTCCCTCAATAACCCGCACAGCCGCATTCTGGACTAGCTGGAGTCTCCGAGTGCTCTTCAAGGGGAGCCCCATGCAGAGAGCATTGCAATAGTCCAAGCGAGAAGTAATGAGAGCATGAGTGACCGTGCATAAGGCAGGAAGGGACGCAACTGGCAGATCAGGTGAACCTGATAAAAAGCTCTCCTGGAGACGGTCATCAAGTGTTCTTCAAAGGACAACTGCCCATCCAGGAGCACGCCCAAGTTGTGCACCTTCTCCATTGGTGCCAACGACTCGCCCCCAACAGACAGCCGCATCTGCAGCTGACTGTACCGGGGTGCCGGCATCCACAGCCACTCCATCTTGGAGGGATTAAGTTTGAGCCTGTTCCTCCCCATCCAGACCCATACGGCTTCCAAACACCGGGACAGCACTTCAACAGCTTTGCTGGGGTGGCCTGGGGTGGAAAAGTACAGCTGCGTGTCATCAGCGTACAGTTGGTATCTCACCCCAAAACCACTGATGATCTCACCCAGTGGCTTCATATAGATGTTGAACAGGAGGGGTGAGAGAATTGATCCCTGCGGCACCCCACACATGAGGCACCTCGGAGTCGATCTCTGCCCTCCTGTCAACACCATCTGTGTCCGGTCAGAGAGGTAGGAGGAGAATCACCGATAAACGGTGCCTCCCACTCCCAACCCCTCCAGCCGGCGCAGCAAGATACCATGGTCGATGGTATCAAAAGCCGCTGAGAGGTCTAATAGGACCAGGGCAGAGGAATAACCCTTGTCCCTGGCCCTCCAGAGATCATCCACCAATGCGACCAAAGCCGTCTCTGTACTGTAACCAGGCCGAAAGCCGGACTAGAACGGGTCTAGATAGACAGTTTCATCCAGGTACTGGGGTAGCTGACATGCCACCGCATTCTCTACAACCTTCGCCATGAAGCAAAGATTGGAGACTGGGCGGTAAGTCCCTGAAACAGCTGGGTCCTTTTGCTCTAAGTACCTGGACAGGAAGGAAAAGAAAGGCACATATTCTGTGACATGTCTTTCCTAGATTATAAATTTCATGGCTTCCTTAAATAACAGGCTGAAGTATCCTTTACCTAATGGGGTAGAATCAGAGGTGGGTTTCAGCAGGTTCTGACCAGTTCTGGAGAACCGGTAGTGGAAATGTTGAGTAGTTCGGAGAACCGGTAGTAAAAATTCTGACTGGCCCCCCACATCTTGGGAGGCCCCCACTGGCCTCCCAAGTCCCAGCTGATCAGGAGGAAGTGGGGATTTTGCAGTATCCTTCCCCTGCCACACCCACTAAACCACACCCACCAAGCCATGTCATGCCCACACCCATGTCACACCCACAGAATCAGTAGTAAAAAAAATCGAAACCTACCACTGGGTAGAATCCCAAGAATATCTGGAGTTGTACTCATATTTGTTCCTCCCATTAGAGTCAGGGTTTTTTCTCCCCACCCCCACCCCCGATCTATTGTGTGCTCAGGTTGAACAATTCCACCAATCTGAATGATTTGCTTTCCTGTACCTCACAAAAGGAAATTTATTTTCTTTTCTCATCAAACAAGATCAGCAATTACAGTTGTTTATAGTGAACTACACCAAACAATAAGTGTATTAATTGCTGGAAGCTGCTGCTACATGAGAAAAACATGTTGGCAAAATTTTTATGAATGTGGCTTCATTTTTCAAAATGTAATGAACAGAAATGGTGTGTCCCTAGACAATGAGCTCTGCTTTTCAGGATGGCAAGGGAAAGTGCTCTGATTTCCATTATAGATAAAGAGTTGTTTGTTCTCAAGAGAGAAATTCCTTTACTCGATCTCCTGCTTTCTATTTTAGATTCAAAGAACTTCAGTTCTCATCTATTTAATTCATTTACACTGATGCCACTCAATTTCCAGTATGTTTATCCTCATTCGTTTTGTATGCTGAACAAAATCTTTTCACTGACCTTCTAATACAGCCAGCAATATTATTTACCCAGAATGGAATCTTCTCCCACTCACATTCTGTGGGGGCTTCTGTCAAGTGATGAGGGAGGGGGGAAAAGTAATTAAGTTTGTTAATGAGTGATTACTGCAATGTTATTTCCATTAGTGTGTCAAGGTCTTTGGAATGCATTGCATACCTATTATGCTTCCATTTGGGGATATCTCTCAGTTAATTAAAGAGGCACATGTTCTATTTCTAATGACACTAGTCTGGCCAAGGAACCATACTTTGAAAAGAATTAATGTGTCCCAATATCTGGAGCATTTACCTGAACCAACAAATCTAGTAGGCTTGGCATCCTAGGCCCTGTTGAAGGCTGAATGGTAATAAGAGGTTCAGATCAGTTCACAGATTTGCAAAGACTGTTGTGCTTTGAGCACCATATGCTTTCTGCAGGTACCTGATGAAGTACCCTGTAATAAACAAAAGCTGATGTGCTAAATAATCCATTAGAATTTTATGACAGTATCTATTAGAGAGGTCAAAAGATTCTACTGATAAACTGGATGAGATTCTACTGATAAACATGGTTACTTTGATTTCACATTAAACCGTAAAAGCTGAACTGACTTAGATGATTGGATGAAAGCTTATCAAAGTTGCCTGATCCTTCTACTAAAGCAGAATTCCCTATTATTTACTGATTTCATTCCAGTGTTCAGGGCACACTTGATCAGCTATTACTGTCTTGCAAAATGGCAATTAATAGTGAAGAATGTTAGGAGCGGCATCTGGTCATGGAGTCCCATTCTTGTTCTAGTCTTCCACAAATTTAGTGACCTGTTTGTCAGGGGTGAAATCTACTTACCTTCCCTACCAGTTTGGAAGTGCACACACCCTGCCCGCGCATATCACATGTGTGTATGGACCCTCTGCGCATGCACAAACCCTTCTGTGCATGTACAGAGGGTAAAAGGCAGGTTAGTTTCTGGTTAAAACCAAGAAGTAATGACAACCAGGGGTGGGCAAAGCCTTGTGCTGCTGTCACTACCGGTTTTCTGAACCACCCGCCGCCATCGCTACTGGTTCTACCGAACCGGTCTGAACCAGTAGCATTTCACCCCTGCTGTATGTTCATGGAGCTCAACTTCTAGATTTCTTTGAAATACGTACGTTTGTACAGATTTCTGGGAGTTGAAGGTTCCTTAGATGGAAATGCCTATATTGGGGAAGACTACAGTGAGCTATTGTCCTGCAACTATGTAAGAATTTTTCAAATTTTTCATAATGCTTCATTGCATTCGTACTTCTGTTTCAGATTTTAACATGCTTCATAATGATGTAACAGACTATACATTTCCCTCCCATGATCAGCATTCTCATATATTGCCTCTAAAATTCAGTTTGAATGCTGAAGTGGCTATTTAAAAAGTGAATCAGTTTGTTTTCCACTAATTTGAAACATAGCTACATTTCAATCCAAGGCTGAAATAAAATGTTTCCTCAAAATCCAAATCCTTCTTGCTTCCTGTTTACCTTCCCTGGATTATTTAATGAATCTCTTTCGAAATGATAATATTAAAGACAAAATCACTATTAGTGAATTGCAGAAGGCAATTTTACTTGGAACAGCTTACAGATGGAGCTAAAAGTTTTAACACCATTAAATGACAACATCTGCCTATTTCAGGTCCTTGGGAATGATTCAATAGATGGACATGATGTGAAACCCAGTCTAAACATCTGCTGACTGTGTGACCATCATAGTTATGTCACATATGTCATAATAGGTGTGCAAGAAACAAACCAACCGAAGTAAAGCAGAGCTGCAATTATATGGAAGATACTTGATGCAGAACCAACAAACAAGAAAAAAAAAGTGAATCAGTGCACCCCTAAAATGAAAGATCAGGGTGGAAAATAAGATAAGCAAGCTAAAACAGAGGAAGGAGAAGAAGCTAAAGAATAAAATCAACGGATACCTGTTCAAGAAATATCATCTGGAGATGAGGAAGATCAGGAAGCACTGGAAATAATAAAGCAGTGAATGACAGTCCTAGGACAGCAGATGAGAAGCTCAAATTGCACTCTACAGGCAGAATTCTCTAATTTTATTGAATCAAAAATGTTTCACTCCACCATTTCTCCATTTTACATCTGGCAATATATACAAACTTTGCCTTGAATGCTCAGCAATGTCAGCAGTTGATGGGAATTACAGTGAACTCTTCCCAAGATGGGATACTTGAGCTAAGGAAAGTGTCCAAATGGATGTAAGCCTAAAAATAAAGACCTGAGGGCCTTAAAAGCAATTTCATGTCCAGCCATCATTTTTCTTTAGCAAAGATAATACCCAAGTACGTAAAGGCTCAGAAATAAAGATGATCTTATAAATTGGCCAGGGAATCTTATAAAAGAAGCTACAAAGAGCTGCTTTTAGTCCTATATTATATCACTCCTGTTGGGGGAATGTCAGTATCTTTATCCTAAATGCCAAGAAGACAAGATTCTTTACCTTGGGTTTGTCCACGGCTCCACAGCAAAATTAATGGTATAGCTAGCAAGTGTACGAATTTTATTGCCAGTTTCAATTGTAGTGACGCCTACTTTTGAGAAATAGGAAAGAAATGTGGACTTTTCAGCATTTCTTTACTAGAGGACTTCCATTAGAACCCGAGGCTGCATTGGCCTTATGACATCTTAGGAAGGAGACATATGAAAAATGTTACCCGAAAAGTGATTAAAATTGATTTTCTTCCATTCATTGGGATTTAATACCACAACTGTGTAGTAGCTTATTGCATTTATCTGGTAAATTGGTAATAGAATGTGATGTTAATATAAAATTTCAGGAACCAGAATGTCAATAAAGATAATTTAAAAAAAAATAGTGCCTGGAATTAGTGAAAGGATGTATAAATACAATATATAGCATTATTATCCTGCCTGTGAAGATGTTTGAGATACCTAGAGGATCAAGATTAAAAAATGTATATACTTCTCCATAGCAGTTCTACAATTTTAAAAAAATGTTATTAACTGTTGCCTGTTCCCAGCTAATTAACCTGTTACCATCTTATCTACTTAAAATAATTTATTGATAAACGAACTTATTGCTTCATAAATATATTGTGTCCTATAGAAGGGCAGACCTCTTCAGTAGATTATAAGCACCTGTGCTCATTCCTACTCTTTCATAATTGGCCTTCCCTGTCATCAGGAGATGCCAATCAAAGAGCAGTGTCGAGCAGTGTTGAACACAAAGAGGGGAGACAAGATTGCTTCCTAGGAACTCTGGAGTCCCAGGTTTCATAAAGAAAAGGCTTCATAAAGAAAGCCAAAGCCCAGAAGTCAAAGTAAAAAAGCAAACTAAAAGACAGACAACCCCAAGAAGAAAAAGCAACCAAAAAAGATATAACAGCTGAGAAAATTGAGGGGAGAGAGACAGGCTTTTATTTTCTCCTTCCTACAAAATTGGCATGAAGAAAACTTTCTCCATCTGTCAGATGGAGCCAAGATTCAGAAGAATAGGAGAAGAATAGAAAAGTCTAGTTGGGAACAAATAGAGAGGAAAGATGAAGAAATAATGAATAGAACAGAATAGAAAACAAACAACAACATCAACAACATCAAAAAGACAGAACTTTGTAGGAAAAGCAGCATAGCTCTAGAGCAGGGGTGTCAAACTCAAGTTGTCATGTCACATGACATATTGGAACTTTTCCCCCCTTCGCTAAACTGGGCATGGGTGTGGCCAGTGCGTGATGCATCTGGCCCGTGGGCTGTGAGTTTCATAGCCCTGTTCTAGAGAGAGAGGGACAAAAGCAATTAAACCATCAAAACAGAAGTCAGATATCAGAAGTTGCAAATATATTGAAGGTATAGAATAGAAATATATGAAAATGTAATGAAGTTGAACTTTAAACAATACCATGAATTATGGCACAATGGAATTTCAGTCATAAGTTGTTGTGAAGTTGAGGGACCGCATGACCAGTCTCAATTTTATGACCATTTTACAATGGTTGTTAAGTGAGTCATTGTGATTATAAAGAGACCCATGTAATTATTTAGGAGATCCATCATAACCAATTGGTATTTTTTGCCATAAAGCAGCAATTATTATTGTTATTATTATTTTTTTGCAAATGACAGTCATAGGACTGCAGGACACTGCAAATTCTCATAAATGCAAACTGGGTGCTAGCACCCAGAATGCAATCACATGACCATGGGGTGGGTGGTGTCAATAGTAACTTGGGTTATAAGTAGCTTTTTTGATGCCTGACATAATTTTGAATGGTCTTTATACAACCAGTTGTAAGTCAAGGACAACTAGTACTGTATTATGGATACAGAACTTATTTTTAAAAATGGTTTTAATCTGAAATTAATTCCTGCACTTATTGAAGTACTTTCTAATTTACAATTTCATTTTTTGTGTATGTTTATGCTTTCTTATTTTATATAAAATATACATCTCCCCTGACAATTATTGCTTTTGATAGTAATAAAAAATTGAGTTGATTTCAATAATTTCCCCCAACCACTGAAGGGAGTTACAATACCTCAACCAACAACTCAACTTTCCAGTGCTTTCTGTCTATTGAAACTCAATTCTGTGATTGAAGAAAGAAAGAAAGAAAGAAAGGGAGGGAGGGAGGGAGGGAGGGAGGGAAGGCAGGCAGGCAGGCAGGCAGGCGAGAAGGAAGGAAGGAAGGAAGGAAGGAAGGAAGGAAGGAAGGAAGGAAGGAAGGAAGGAAGGAAAGAAAAAGAAAGAAAGAAAGAAAGAAAGAAAGAAAGAAAGAAAGAAAGAAATCTGCATTACCTCTTCCTTCTATTTAAGCATTCTAGATTGGAAATAGACAAATCCACTTTAAATCTTGGGACCATCTTCATCCTTATTTGAAGCACAGTTAGAATAGAGCTGGAAGGGACCTTCAAGGTCTTCTAGTACAACCCACTGCTCAAGGAGAACATATAACATTTCAGACAAGCGACTGTCTATTCTCTTTTAAAAACTTCCAGTGATGAAGCACCTACAACTTCCAATGGCAAGCTGTTCCACTGGTTAATTATTAGGAAGGTTTTCCTTAATTCCAGGTTGTTTCTCTCCTTGATTAGTTTCCATCCGTTGTTTTTTGTCCTGCCCTCTGGTGCTTTGGAAAATAAGCTGACCCCCCTCCTTTTTGTGGCAACCTCTCAAATACTGGGATACTGCTATCATGTCCTCCCCTAGTCCTTTTTTCTACACTAACCAAACCCAAATCCTGCAAACATTCTTCATAAGTTTTGGTCTCCAGGTCTTTAATCATCTTAATTACTGTTCTTTGCACTTTTTCCAAGTCTATACATCTTTTTTGTAATGTGGTGACCAAAACTGGATGCAGTATTCCAGGTATGACCTTACTAAAGCTTTATAAAATGGTACTAATATTTCAGGTGAATTTGATTCCATGCCTCTGTTTATACAACCAAGGATTGTATTAGCTTTTTTTTTGGCGGCTGCTGCTCCTGCACACTGCTGGCTCATATTTAAACAGATGGCATCCTACATTACCATAAGACCAAAGTAGGCACCATAAGACCAAGGTATGAGGGGAATAGAAAATAACTGTCCCCAATTATATAAGTACCACAAAGCTTCTCCCTGCCTTTTGCGTTGACAAGAATCTTTTTTCTAACCTCCATCTACACTACAGTAAGTTCATATTGCATACCAAAATCGTAGGGGATGGGGAGGCTTACTGAAATTCTCATATATTGAAATCATGTAATACTGTGAGCTTTGCTATATACAACAATCATATCCTCCACCAGAGGTGGTATTCAGCAGGTTCTGATCAGTTCTGGAGAACTGGTAGCAGAAATTTTGAGTAGTTCAGAGAACTGGTAAATACCACCTTTGACTGGCCCTGCCCCCATCTATTCTCTGCCTCCCGAGTCCCAGCTGATCGGGAGGAAATGGGGATTTTGCAGTAACCTTCCCCTGGAGTGGGGTGTAAATGGAGTTTTTACAGTAACCTTTCCCTGCCACTCCCACCAAGCCACACCCACAGAACCGGTAGTAAAAAAATTTGAATCCTACCACTGATCTTCCACCAACCTAATGTTTAACAATTATGTGAAGACCCCTGTGAAAGTATAATATAGAATCAGAATTATGTCTCCTTAAAGTCTGCACATATTTATATATCTGTTCTTCATTTCCTTATACATAAGATTATGCTGTAGGAGAAAGAATTTCTTCACTATCTTATGTGGATTAAAAATGGACAGTTCCTCCTCATAGGCTAAGATATTTGTGGGGTGGGGGGCTCATGATAGACAAGGAAAATGAAATAGTTACTGTACTAGGTTTGGATAGAATGGATTCTTAGGTGAAGCTAAACTGAAGGCTGTGACCTATCTGTAACCTTTCAATGACCTATTTGCTTTAGGGATGATGGTTACTGGAACACATGATGGGAACGGTGATGGGAAAAATGATATCAGCACCTGCAATAAGCATAAACAAGAACCTTCAATATTTCCCAGCATTTAGAGCAGGCAATCTCAATTACATCTTTGACAATTAGCTATCATTGGCATTTGAATCAATAGGCTTTGAATTGCCTACAATGGCAACTGGAGTCCAGTCTTAGTAAATATGCTAAGGGCAATCAACCAAGATTGTTCATGCATGTTTGGGTATGCACATACACACACACACACACACACCTCTTGTATTTTGAAACTGGCAAGCTTGATTTATTCTCTCGAGTGTGTGCTACATGATAATTATTGTTATTTTAAAACAAGATTAAATTACAGCAGTTTTTCTGCACTCAAAAATGTGATAAAATCCATGGGGTGGGTTTATTTGGGGTTTGTTTTTGGCTTGCAGACCTGTCTGTCTGGATCAAAACTAGGCTCAATTATATTATGTATAAGCTTAAAAAAACTGTCATTTCCAGCCAATACAGAAGAGATTTGAGTAGTTTATTGATTACTCTGCATGGGACACTTCCTCTTTTCTTTAAAAGGGGGACAGGTGAAATTTAGCATTTGCTTCAAATAGCTTGCATACAAATAATACATGCAGATAATAATGGTACTATGCCCTATATGACCCCAAGATTCTTCCATTATACATTTAGTCTAACTTGTTTGCTTTAGTCATTTTCTAACAAGATAAGACATTTTGCCTTAAATTATATGTGGCTGAAATGAAACCAATAGCATGATAAACTATTTCTCTGGTACTTAATAGTTAACAAATAGCAAACAACACGCAACAGCAGGAAGTTTGCAAGTTGGCACACTTTATGGCATGTCACCAATGGTATAGCTGTATTCATAATGTTGGTTGCAAAGATGTAGACTGCGTTAGAAGTAGCAGCTTAATAAAGATGCTTGACAAATTTATTTTTGGGGAAATAAACTGACTTGATCCACATCTTCAGACAAGCATGTGAAACAGAATTTATTAGTGAAATTTAATAAATATTTTATCAGAAGGGAATATAGAACCAAGTGGTTGAACCTTCCCCTTACAACTGCTTGCGATGTGTGTTTTTTTTAAAGTGACATGTCATACAGAATAGTGGAGCAATTTGTTTTTTTGTTTTTTTGTTGTTGTTGTTTGGTTTATGTCAGTGTTGAAAAATTAGGTCATCCAGAGGCAGATTTAGTCATCAAAGGAGATGTAGCATAGAAATAGCAGCTGGACTTTATGCAGCCCACTCTTAAGTCTTAAGTTAAGTCTTAACTTAAGTCTTAAATTAAGTCTTTCTCTTAATAAACCCCTCTCATAATTTTGATTTTATATTCTACAAAGCTTCCTGAAGACATAATTTCATCCAGTTAAACTAACATCTGGCTGGGGACACTCTTTCTTGTAGCCACCACTATCTAAAACTGATACCAGGAATGGCATTCAATTCAACGGCATTCAGGTTTCCAAGCATTTCTTGAAATTATTGTGCTGTATCACATGAAAGAAAAAGCAAACATCTGAATGATCTTTTTCTGATTTCCAAACTTTTTCCAGGGCTGAAATCCAGCAGGTTCTGACAGGTTCTGGAGAACCGGTAGCGGAAATTTTGAGTAGTTCGGAGAACCGGCAAATACTACCTCTGACTGGCCCCAGAGTGGGGAGGGAATGGGGATTTTGCAGTATCCTTGCCCTGCCATGCCTACCAAGTCACACCCACCAAGCCACACCGAGTCACACCATGCCTACCAAGCCACGCCCACAAAACTGGTAGTAAAAAAAATTGGATTTCACCACTGACTTCTTCAGCTAAGGCAGGGGTGTCAAATTGAGGGCCACATCAGGGTTGTGTTTGACCTTAGGGAGCTGGAGTGGGCTTGGCCAGCTTGATGTTACTTGTGTCGGGGGGTGCCTGTTGTGGCCCGAGTGCTCTGCCAGCAAAAATGGACTCCCAGGCTCTGTTTTTTGCTGCGACGGTCTCCTGCAACCCTCTGCTAGTGAAAACGGAGCTCCAGAGGGTCACCTGTAGCCCTCCCAGGTTCCATTTTTCGTGGCAGAAGCACTGCAGGATGGTCATTTGGTTTCCAGGGTGGCCTCACGAACCAGATCTAAGCACCCCATGGGCTGGATCTCACCTGCAGGCCTTGAGTTTGACACCCCTGTGCCAAGGGGATATTTATATGACAGTACCGATAGTCCTTGACTTATGATCTCAATTTAGGACCAGAATTTCTATTGTTAAGCAAGGTGGTTGTTCACTTAATGACCACAGTCATTAAGTAAATCAGTGCAGTTGTTATATGAATCATGTAATCACAGTTGTTAAGTGAATCCATTTTCCTCCATTTTCTTTGCTTATCATATGCCAGGAGCAAAGGTTACAAATGGTGATCACATGACTATGGGATACTGCAACCATTGCAAATATATGCCAGTTGCCAAGCACCCAAATTTTTATCACATGATGGAAATATGGTGACAGTTGTAAGTGTGAGGACCAGTTGCAAGTCATTTTTTTCAGTGCCATGGGAAGTTCAAATAGTTGCTAAATGAATGGTTGTAAGTTGACTGTAACATTCTGCCTGTTGCTGTTTCTTTGAAATGGCTGGCAGGAATGCAGAGTAAAAACACTAATATCTGACTTCTCACATAGCAAGAACAAAGTGTAAAAGATTAAGGTAGCAAAATATGGAATACGTAAAGAATCATATGCACAACTCTACTTTTTTTGTGTGACTGCATGTTGCTGTAAAGTCATCTGCCTCCTAATGATGTCTGGAAATTTGAATTGGTTGGAACATGTATGAAATGATTCTCTGTAATAGAATAATCAGGGCCATCTGGTTATACTGGCCATAACTGTAACTCCAGTTTTCAAATGTGTCTTATGTTATTTCTGAACTGTTTGAGACATTTATTTTATTTTATTTTATTTATTTATTTATTTTGTCACAACATCATATAAAAAGATTTTATACAGTATATAAACATATATATGAGTAAATATTGGGAGGTATAAGCATCTATATATATATAGGAAGAAGAAAAGAAAAACAATAGGACAGGAACGGTAGGCACATTTGTGCGCTTATGCACGCCCCTTATGGTCCTCTTAGGAATGGGGTGAGGTCAATAGTAGAAAGTTTTTGGTTAAAGCTTTTAGGATTATGGGAAGAGACCACAGAGTCAGGTAAAGTATTCCAAGCACTGATGATTCTGTTACAGAAGTCATATTTTCTGCAATCTAGATTAAAGCAGTTAACATTAAGTTTAAATCTGTTGGTTGCTCTTGTATTATTGCAATTAAAGCTGAAGTAGTCTTTAACAGGAAGGACATTACAATAGATGATTCTATGAGTTAAACTTAGGTCTTGTCGAAGGCGACAGAGTTCCAAGTTTTCTAAGCCTAGGATTTCAAGTCTGGTGGGATAAGGTATTTTGTTGTTTTCAGAGGAATGGAGAACTCTTCTTGTAAAATATTTCTGGACTCGTTCAATTGTATTGATGTCAGAGATGTGGTGAGGGTTCCAAACAGGCGAGCTGTATTCTAGAATTGGTCTAGCAAATGTTTTATATGCTCTGGTTAGTAGTGTAGTGTTTTTGGAAAAGAAGCTACGCAAGATTAGGTTTACAACTCATAGAGCCTTTTTTGCTATGTAGTTACAGTGGGCTTTGGTACTTAGATCATTTGACATGAAAACTCCAAGGTCTTTAACGGGGCGGGGGTCATCTGTAAGGTAATGTCCATCAAGTATGTACTTAGTGCTTGGGTTCTTTTTTCCAATATGTAAGACTGAGCATTTGCTGGTTGAGATTTGGAGTTGCCAAGTTTTAGACCAAGTGGTTAGATGATCAAGGTCTTTTTGGATGATAGATGCATTGTCTGTGGTGTTAAATAGTTTGACATCGTCAGCAAAGAGAACACAATTACTTGTGATATGGTCACAAAGATCATTAATGTATAGTATGAAGAGTGTTGGTCCAAGGACGCTGCCTTGAGGAATGCCACTCTTGACAGGAACAGGATTTGATAGAGCATTGCCAATTTTGACCACTTGTTGTCTGTTAGACAGAAAAGCAGATATCCAGAAATATCTGAAAGCAGAAGGGGTCCTGAAATGCCATAGGATTTTAGTTTTAGAAGAAGTTTATTGTGTACTACTGAGTCAAAAGCTTTGCAGAAGTCTATGTAGATTGCATCTATTGTTTTGCCTTGATCAAGATTTGTAGTCCATATGTTTTTACAGTGAAGAAGTTGTAAGTTGCATGATAATTTTTTCCTGAAACCAAATTGTTTATTGGAGAGTAGGTTGTTAGTTTCTAAGTGTGAGGTAATGGATTGGTTGATGATTGATTCCATGACTTTGCAGGTGAAGCAGCACAGAGAGATAGGTCTGTAATTTTCAACTAAGCTGGGGTCTCCTTTCTTGAAGATAGGGATGACTGTGGCTAGTGACCAAAGTTTGGGAAGGGAACTGGTAGTGAAAGCTTTGTCAAAGATTATGCTTAGGGGTTCTGCTATATTAGTGGAAAGTTTTTTTAAGAAGTATGCGCATAGTCCATCAGGTCCAATAGATAGCGATGGTTTCAAGTTATGAAGAGCTTTTTCAACGTTATCTTCTGTGAAATCTATATGGGTTAAGTCATCATATTCAATGCTGGTGCGTTTGTGGAATGTCGGATATGTGTTATTGCTGTTAACAAAAACTGAGCCAAAGAAAATGTTGAAGAGGTTAGCTTTAACTGTTTCGTCATTGTATTCTTTGTTGTTAGAATCTTTTAGTGGTGGGATGGATCTTGAGTTTTTAAGTTTATTGTTAACAAAATTATAAAAGGCACGATTGGAATTTGTGCGCAGAAGGTCCTCTTCTTGCTTGGTGTGGTAATTTGTGCATTCAGTTTTTATTTGGTTGCATATATTTTTGTAGCGGTTTTTGAAATTTGCTACATAGCCTTTTTTTGTTTCTTTTCCAGAGGGATTTTTTTTTGATTGAAGCTTTTTTACTGATATGGGTAGTTTGCTTTTCCTGGTCATGGTGGTCATTTGTGGTACATATAGTTTAATGACTTTATTGATTTCAAGTAGGAAAACTCTATAGTGGTCTTCAGCGGTTGTGCAGGTTGCAAACAGATTTTGCCAGTCTAGAAATGAAAGATCGTTGTTTATAAAATCGTAGTTGGCTTTTTTGAAGTTGTAGCTGGGAATACTATTGTTATTGCGATCTAAGTATGGATGTATATTGAGACGAAAATCAATCATGCAGTGGTCACTGTTGGAAAAAGGTTCTTTAATTTGTAGTCCATAAATTGAGTTGGAATTGTTGCAGAAGATGAGATCAAGGCAGTTGTTGAGTCTTGTATTGTTAGTTACAAGTTGTTCAAGACCTAGGTTTGTAACAGCATCTCTGTAATAATATGAAGAATGGAAAGTCTGGCATCTTGGCAGGAAACATAAGGAACAACATAAATCAGAGATATATGAAGTGCAGCCCAGAAGTTGTACATAGCTCACAAACTTGTGTGTGTGTGTGTGTGTGTGTGTGTGGTACAGGGGAGTTGGTGCAGCACTGATCAGCTGTTCTAGAATGGGCCACAGCCATGGCGATGAACAGGCTGTGGTAGTGGCAAACAGACTGTAGCGGCAGCAAATGGGCCACGTCAGTGGCAAACAGGCCATGGCAAATGGGCAGTGGTAGCAGCAGTGAATGGGCCATCCTGAACAGGCCACACCAAATGGGCCACAGTAGCAGCAAACAGGTGGTGGCAAATGGGTGGCAGTGAATGGGCCACAGCAGCAGCGAACAGGCCATGGTGAACGGGCCATGGCGGCGAATGGGCTGTGGTGAATGGGCCAGATGAATACTGGATGAATGCTGGGATGCAGAGACAGGATTTTTTCCTTGTTTTCCTCCCCAAAAAACTAAGTGCATCTTATAGTCCAAAGTGACTTATACTCCAAAAAATACAGTACCTAAATCAGAATCTTAAAAGTAATTCCTGAGCAGAAAAAACCCATGGATTGTTGCTTAGGAGGAAAATTAAGACAGTTACCTTGTCTATAGAAACAAAATAATAGAATGGAGAGATTTGCTCAAACCCATGTTGCCTATTTTTCATTTGTTAAGACCGTTCAGCAGAGATAGTTAAACTGTGGCCTTCAGATACTTACTGAATGATAGCCCCAGAAATCTACCATAAGGCTTACTGTGCTAACATCTATAGGAGAATGAATTTCCCATAATAAGAAAGGTAACTACAATCGTTTCTTTTAATCTACCACTTTTAAACACAAAATTAGAAACCACAGATCAATTCAAAGTCTTGTTTACTGTTATAGTTAACAGCTGTTCCAATCATGATGCCAATTTGGCTGCAGTATTACATTTCTGTTAAAAAAGAATAGCAAGAGAGCAAGCATATAAAACAAGCCCACTTTTATGAAACTGCCATCAAACTCTAACAAAAGAAAATTGTTTTTTATTCAACAACTTGACAGAAAAATGATGCTAACCAAAAGAAATAAGATACTCTAGGTAATTTTGAATACATGTTCACAATCATATGCCAGATTTCTCAAACAATGCTACAGTTATCCATTGCCCTATATAATTTGTGGCGCCCAATTTATCACAGCCCATCTATTGTGAAGTTTAATCCAGTCAATAATTTCAGTGCGATAATATGGGCTGCATAAAACTAGATTTCTACTAAATGTTAACAAAGACATAAAGAAAACTCTATTATCTTTTAACGTTTGTCTCTAGAAACTTCTTTTCTAACAAGAGAAGCTGAGTTAGAGTGGCTCCCTTGAATATCTCCTAAGAAGGATTCTTGCAGTTGCTTCAATAATTGTTAAACAAATCTGTTACTAAACTTTCCAATCTAGCTGCCATCTGGAATTCTACAGCTTGTATCTAGTAAGTCCAGGGGTAGGCTGCTGGGGGTTCACAGGGGTTCAGGAGAACCTCTAGCTAAGATTCTGGGCAGTTTGGAGAACCCCCAAATCCTACTCCTGGCTGGCCCTGCCCACTCCATCCCACCCCTCCTGGTTTTGGATGCAGGTAAGTGCAGAGCGCACATGGAGGCTTAGGGAGGGCGAAAATGGGCCTACCAGAAGTTTGGGAAAGTCCATTTTTGGCCTCCAGAGTACCTCTGGAGCCTGGGGAGGCCATTTTTGCCCTCCCAGAGGCTCGAGGAAAGCCTCCAGAGCCCAGGGAGGGCAAAAACACCCCCCCACACCATGATGCAGGAGGCTGACTAGCCCATGCCCACAATGACCATGCCCATACAGCTACCAGGCAGAGAACCCCTTGCTAAAATTTTTGAAGCCTGCCCTTGAGTACGTCCTGTTTTATACAAGTTTGATATAGACCGGAACAGAGCTAAATGATTCATTTACATTTACATTATTATCACCATAGCTACTGCCTTAATTGTTGTGAATAATTAATTCTTGTCCCACAGTGGATTAATTATTGCCCCAGAAATGCTGAGATTTTTTTCTTTCTTTTTTCCTTTTTTTGGGGGGAGCGGGATAGGAACAATATACCATCTTTCCTGCTATTAAAAAAAAAACATATCATATTTGCAAATCTAGGTACTGAATTGGCTTTCTTATGCAAATAGACAGTGCTTGTTACCCCAAGCAGGGACATTCAGTGTAGCTTGTGATACTAATATCATGAAGCTTGGGGAGCAATCAGATGCAATTGCTGTTTTAGGAGAAGGCCCTCAGGAATTACACCTGGGGTTCGAATTACATCAGGTGTTGCTTTTTTCAGTCTGTATTCATGTTTTCCTTCTCCTGGTCACTCCAAAGGTTGTTGGGAACAATCTCTGTTTTGAAATTT
Source organism: Ahaetulla prasina (assembly GCF_028640845.1). Taxonomy (NCBI): domain Eukaryota; kingdom Metazoa; phylum Chordata; class Lepidosauria; order Squamata; family Colubridae; genus Ahaetulla; species Ahaetulla prasina. The sequence goes on along the minus strand of NC_080541.1, from coordinate 91,129,360 downwards.
GGACCTTCCAAGGAACAAAGCTCAGTAGAACAGCCTGCATCATTGAAAATCTTTCAATGGATTAAAAAAGGGTAGTATATACTAGTATTCCCTGATGATGAGTGGTCATCAGTATAGGTAGTGATTATGCTGTTTAACTTTCCAAACCAAATTCAGTTCTTCTCTATATGACTATTTTTTTTCCCTTCATACCTCTGAGTGTGGATGATACAAACAGCAATTCATGTTTTTTTTTTTTTACAAGGTGGCATAAATTTGGCAGCATCATAAACATTACAGGCCAATTTCACTGGGTCATTCATACTGTTCATATTGTTATATCCACTTTTATGTCCATTTGTAATTAGGAAGAATCAACTCAACGCCCAGATATTTCTTTTCCCTCCTGACAGATGGAGATTTGGAGTTGCCTGGGAAGGATCAAAACAACTCCACCTTCTCCTTAATTGGAACGTTTATCCTATAAAATGGAATAGAAAGCAAGCATGCATGTGTATCATATTTGCCCCCGTGTACTAGTATTTCAAGTTCACCCTGTTTGTTCCATAAACTTTGAGTGTTAGTCTATAGCAGTGGTGAAATCCAGCAGGTTCTGACAGGTTCCGGAGAACCGGTAGCGGAAATTTTGAGTAGTTCAGAGAACTGGCAAATACCACGGTGGAGTATGGAGATTTTGCAATATCCGTTCCCCCAGGAGTGGGGAGGGAATGGGATTTTGCAGTATCATTCCTCTGGAGTGGGGTGGAAATGGAGATTTTGCAGTATTCTTCCCCTGCCATGCCCACCAAGCCACACCACTCCCACCAAGCCACCCCCACAGAACCAGTAGTGAAAAAAAAATGGATTTCACCACTGGTTTTGTAGCAGTAATCGTATATAAAAATAATTTTACATGGTTCCTTTCTAGTTGCTTGTCCATTAACAATAAACATTTGCTTACATGTGAGAACTAAAAGAACTCCAATTTCATTGGAGTTTCTACATTGCTGACTTCCCATTTGAATCAACACAAATCCAGCAGTTATTTATTTATCTATCACACTTAGAGAGACTCCCCATCCCACTCTGGGCACTGTAGAATTAAAACCATAGTAACAGAAAACCCATACAAAAATAATTTTCAGTAAAATGAGCTAATTAAAACAAGGATTAGATAATAGTTTAAAAGGTGGAGTTTAATAGTTTAAAAGGTGGAGAGATATCCTTCAAGGTGCTAACCAAGTCCATGCCATGTTGCATGCTCAATGCCAGGTTTTCAAAGGCTTTCAAAAAGCCAGGAGAATTGGGGGTGGGGGGGTTTGCCTCACCTCTGGAGTGAGGGTATTCCACAGGATGAGAGTAATGGCAGAGAAGGCTCTTTTCCTGGACCTCACCAGTCAAAATTCAAATTTCTCCAAATTGCCTTATTTATGAATCACCATACTCTTGCCAGGGATCTGATAACATTCTTCACAAATCTTAAGACAATTTTCTATATGCCTGCCCACAACTGTAAATGCATAGCCCTTGTCCAAGAAGAAAATAACAATGATCCCTATCCTTATTTAGATTAAACTTTTCACTGTAGAATGCCAAGCTGCATAAAAGGATGGGCTTTCAACAGATTCCTTGACACATCTGAATGTCCTTTGAACAAAAGAAATCAATAAGAGGGAAGAAGTTACTAGGTAATTATTAACAGTGGATTCTGCTGGAGTCTATAATCTTGGTAAATTAGGCATTTTATTTGCTCCTGGCCTGGTTTGAACTGCAGAAAGCTTCTGGAAAATGAAGGTAAACAATAAAACCGTATAGAAGTTTTGATTCAAGTCAAGAAGATCTATTCACAAAGGCCTTTAGTTAAAGAAGTTTTAATTTCCAGTTTTTAACTCATCAATGAAAATGCGATCTTTGTTTCTAATATACTTTTTTTTTTAAATGTCAGATGTCCTTCAGATTCAATTATTTCTCTTCTGTTCCTTGTTGTGTTGGTAGTGAGAGTTTCATTAAAGGAATCTATATACCACTTTTAATTTTCATTAAAGCAATCTCTAAGTGGTTTACAGTAAAATCGCAGTTTTAGCTTTTTGTAAACAATAAACTGAACAATATTGAGTATCACTAGTGATTCTAGGCAATTCTACTATTAGGACAAAGAGGTCTGTCTTCATTATCAGTGGAAATTATCTCCATTGCTTATCAACTAAATTTCAGGGAGAAGATTTGTGTACCACAACAGAGAATGCTCATACCTGCATTATTTATTTATTTTATTTTATTTCATCTATTAAATGTACATGCTACTTACCATATCTCACTGTCAGGTGATTCTGAGTGGCTTACAACATCATTAAAACAAGATGACAAAATGTGAAAATATTAAAATATAAAATAAAAATTTACTAAAATCAAGTGTTAAGAACCATATAAACAGGTAGAGATGGGATCTTCTTAGTCTAATACCCACCTCCAGTAAGAAATGTCCCCAATGGGTCCCCAAACCAATTTGTAGAATCAGGTTTGTAGACCCCTTTGAAAGGCCAATAGGGTGGATCTTACCACAAAGGTCCCATGACAGAAAAGGCTCTTTTGGACCACACCAGCCAAAATTGCTTGACTGATGAGGTCCACAGCATGCTTCTCCTGCCTGAGTGAGAGGAGCAAGCCAATTCCATTTTAATGAGACACTTTCTCAGGTGGCCCGGTCCTATGCCATAAAGGGCTTTAAAATTCATCATCTTGAATTGGATCAGGAAGAAAACCAGTAACCAGTATAATTTATGCAACTGCAGGTTACTGTTATTAAGTGAACACTAGCAAACTATAGTGCAATAAAAAAAAATCCTTTGTAAAATGTGAATATGGTAGATATAAAATAAGGTGGGGGGAGATAATTGGGTCCCATAGGCATTCACAGGAGGCATCATGACATCATTGTTACATACTGTAATTCATATTATTTGCATATCATCACACCTGGCACCAATACTGGGATGTGACATACTTAAGATCCTAAAGATCAACTGCAACATGTTCAAAGTAGCTAGATAATTAACTGGCATGGGCTGTACAGGTTACAGGGGAGAAATATAATTTTTGACTTGCAAGATTCTGGTAATGTAACCTTATTGTAAACAAGAGTTGGTATACCTTGTCTGCTTTATCTCACAAGGCTGACAATATTCCTAAATTAAGGGTCTCTGGTCAGCAAACTTCTGCATCAACAATAACAAGATTGGGGAACAAATCTCTCCAAATGTTGTCCAACTATACTTTCCAGATATTGCTGAACTTAACTCACGTCATCATTGTTGGGCATGCTAGACAGGGTTGCTAGAAGCATTAAGCAATAATGAGGGCAAACATAATTTAAGCTATTTTGTTAGTCAAGGTAGCAAAATAAATAGCCCTTCCTCAATTTTAAGAGGGCAGTTGAGGAAAAAAGAATCTCACAAGCACATACCAGAGGGAGGGAGGGAGGGAGGGAGCAATATGTAATCTAGAACTTTCTGGTTTTCTGAGGCTCCACTTACTATGTCTAACAGGAAGGCCAGACTGGATTAGTAAGGGATTAGAGGATATTAACCACTAAAATATACTGTGGAGAATGGATTACAGACCTTAGCAGCTACGTTGAATTAATAGTTATTTTATATTCCTCTACTTCTGAAAATTTCTTTTCCTTTTCTGAGCTTCTTAATGGCTTTTAAATTGTGCATCTGTACAAATATATAACTTGTACTATCATGATTTATTATATTTGCCAGCATTGAGCTTCTATGTACACCATGATTTGCCATATAGGCTGCAAAAATCCAGATAGTATTAAACAGGAACCAATAATCTTTTACTTTCATCTGATGATTGTTATGCTCTTTGCAGCCCAGATATGTAAGTCATACACAAACACATGAAATTTCCATTAACCTCCCACAGCAGCCACTACTAGTTCACCCGAATCGGCTGAATTTCACCCCTGCCATCTCCCCACCCCAATCGCATTGGGATAACTTTTCTGTTAAAAGGGTACTTCTGGGTGGAGGGTACTTCTGGGTGGGATGAACAGTGTGAGTATATGCTAAATAATTTATATTTCCAGAAGGGTCACCCAAGGCATGAAAGTCATCCCACTTGCCCAGCTAAAGCAAGAAGGGACCTATATTTAATGGTAGAAATATAGGAAGATGCATATAGACAAATTGGAATTCTTGAACATCTCATTGTCATCATGCTAAATGTTACAGAATAGGTAGAACGTAGTGAAACAGGCTGGCTCCAGGATGGTAAAATACAGTCAGGGCTGTGTACCAGTGGTGGGATTCTACCAGTTCTACCTGGTTCGGATGAACTAGTAGCAGTGGTGGTGGGAGACTCCACCCATCCACCCAGATGTCATCACGGACACTCTGTGCATGTGCAGAAGGCTCTGCACATTGAACAGGTGGCACATGCATTCCCAGTTCCGAACCGGTAGCAAAGGTAAGTGAATACCACTACTGCTGTATACCCTTCCCTATTTATTCAACCTGTATGTGGAATATACTATATATTGATGACAGTTGGAAGAAAGTGACCATGGTTTTAAAATTGGGGGGGACTTCATTAGTATGATATGCTGATGACACTAAACTGAAAATCCAGATGAGCTGCAAGTCTAATAATGAAAGTCAAGGTGTCCAGTGAAAAAATAAAATAAAATATAAAGAAGACCCAAGAAATGACAGCAAGTGCAGTAATCGGTCTTAAAATTGGCAATGAGCTATAGCTGCTACCTTTGACACCAACTATTAATAATCAATAGGAAAACAGTCAAGAAATATGCTACAGATTAGCACTAGGTAAAGTAACCATGAAGACCTTGGAAAATTCAAATTCTAGGATTGCCTACATTTAGAATGATCAGAATTATGCAAACATTGGTTTTCCTTGTGACACTCTATGGAAATAGGAGTTGGAGTTTGAAGATGGTGTTGAACAAGTCTTCTGAAGATACCATGGATAAACAAGTAAAAAAACAAATGGATAATCAAATATATTAATCCAGAGTTCCCATTTGAGGCACACATATCCAGGCTCAAAATGTCATACTTTGGATATGTTATGTGAAGACCATCTCTCTGCAGAAATTTGAAATGCTGGCAAAGGTAAAAAGGAAGTCAAGAAGAAGCTTGATATCACCAAAGTGTTATAAGAGAGATGTCTACATTATTAGAATATCTGAAGGACCAGTTGCTATGAGCAGATACTAACTTGATGGCATGGAATCAATTAATCCGTCAACATAGTTCTATTCATAATGCCCAAGCTTAATTTTGAAGCTGCTATGCAAGAAATTAATTTAATCCTCTGGAAAGAAACATTTATCACTTCCTTTAAGACTGTTATTTAGAAGACAATTAAGAAGAGCCAAAATAAGAAATTAATTTCACATTACTTAAGAGGACATTCGACTGGATCACCATAGGATACTCAAGGTCATTTTTCCAATATTCAATTTAATTTAGGTTTTATAAACTTCTATTCCTTGTACAAAGATTAATGGTTTAAATTTATTCCCTTGGAGGTTCTAACTATGAAGGAATTTCAGAAGCAGGATTTATATCAGGACCAAGAAGCCCAAAGTAGTTCCCATGTTGAAAATATTATAAACAAGAATGGTTAAAACTTGGACTTTCGGTTTGACATCATGGTAAGATCGGACACAAGGAGCGGGGCAAACTCGCGCTGAATCCTCCTTATTGGCAACCCCCCCCAAGGGGCTAAAAAAGTCATCCTGTAGAGGTGATGAAGAAAGGAGGGGCACCCTGCAAGTCATGGAGAGTGGTGGCTCTCCCGCTGGATCCAGGGATTCCCTCGCATCCAAAGATGAAAAAGAGAGGCAGCCATTATAGCTTCTGGGGAGCTGGGGCAGCTGAAGAAACAAAGAATGTGTTGGAGAAATGTAGAAGAACAGTGATTGGAACTGGGTCAGGTAATTCTATTTTTAATTAGAACCTAACCCCAAATAAAATAAACCTTGGAAAAGAGACTCTTTGAAATGCTTGTTTAAGTGGTGAATAATTACAGGGAGAAAAATTACAGACCCAAAAGAAAAGGAATTAAAGAGAGCACAAAATCTTTAACATATAAAAAGATTGAAGTTTCAAACTTTATTGGCAACATTTTGGTAAGGCATTTTAAAATGCTGCAATTATTTGTCTGAATTTGCAAAAACTGAAAAAATGTTTGCTAGATTTTGTGCAACATTGAAATCTAAGATGAAGGCGCCATCTATTGGTTTTTAATAGAATATATATTAAACTCCTACAACCTTGGAACGCACTGATAAGACAAAGAAAGTGGAAATAAATAACATCTGGAGGACTGTTGTGCTATTTATTGTTTTATATCTGTTTACTTCATAGTTATTGGAGGTTTAACAGTGAGATTATGGAAGACATCTAAAGAAAGTGGTTTTTAAATGCCAACATCTTAAAATAATTTACAGAGTGGATTTAAGGAGATATTTGGAAATCTTTCTGGATTACCTAAATGGAACTAATTGACTAACTGTGGGACACAAATAACTATAACTATTTCATTTCCCTAAGAAGCAATGCAAGGATTGAGCAAATGGTTTCTAAGCTGGTTTTCTGAGGTCATAGACCATTGAGACTTTGGGGTGGTGACAGACTACTGACAAGGCTATTGAGCAATATTTGGATCTATCAAAATAAGACAAGATGTTGCAGCAGGGGGAGATAAGTGGATTTCAAAAAGAAATTGTGGTGATGCTTCAAAGTACTTATGATATGTTGATAAATAATCACATAGAAATAAAAGACTTAATGCATGACACTGTGGGGAAATCAGAAAATGTTCAACAAGAGACAATGAATAAAGATAATAAAACACAGGAAATAGAAGGGATAATAGAAAGACCAGAGGGAAAGACAGAAGAGATAAATCAATGAATAAAAGAAGAAGAGAAGAAGGAGAAGACAATAAAGACTTATGAATCAAATAAGAGGCAATATATATTAAAAGATCAAAAAATGGGATTGGATAAAAAGAAATATAGTTTTGAAAGAAGACAGGGGCTTAGGCAGAACCTCCAGAGGTACAGCAGCAAGAGATAGTAGAGATGGAAGAAATATTTGGGCTAATAGGAAAAGTGTAGACAGAGATAAAGACCCAAGGGAGGAATTTGGGAGGCAAGTCAAAAAATGAATAAGAATTGAAATACTAAAGTGGGCAAGAGATGATGATTAGAAAGGGAATGCTGTTTAATATAGATTGAGAGTTTCTCTCTCTGTGTCTCTGCCTCTCTCTGTTTCTCTTGATCTCACTCTTGATCTCTCTTTCCCTCCCTTTCTCTTTCCCACCTACTCTCTCTTTCTCTCTGTGTCTCTCTCTCTTCCCCTTCTCTTTATCTCTCTCACTCTGCCTCTCTCTGCCTCTGTTTGTTTTTCTCTCTCTCTGTTTCTCACTCTGTGTGTCTTTCCCTCTCTCTTTCTCTTACCCTCCCTCTCTCTCTCTTTTTCACTCTCTCTCTCTTTCCTCCCTCCTTCTCTTTCCCTCCCCCTCTCCCTCTGTTTCTCTTTCACCCCTCTCTTTCTCTCTTTCTCTCCCCCCCGCCTCTCTCTCTCTCTCTCTCTCTCTTTCTCCATCTCTCCCTCTGTCTCTCCCCCCTGGGGATGGTGGGAAGTAACCCCTGAATTGGTGCTGGGTGGTGGGAATCTGACTTCCAGAGGCCAACGAGCCCAGGAGCAGTGCGCTGAAGCCCAGCTGGCTAGTGGAGGTGGGGAATCCCAACACAGGCAGCTCCACAGAAAAAGCAACTGGGAGGGGAGAGTGAGCCCATGCCGACACAGGGTCATATTATTGCTTCGTGTCATAATGGCTCCAGGTGGAGGAGGGACCCCATCTCCCCCATTGTGAAGTACACTAAATTTCTCTGTGCTGCGCAAGGGGCAGGCCATGGAGATAGCAACCACAAATGTACCACCACAAAGGTTATTATTTTTTAGTCTGCAAATGATGGTGAGAAACGCAATGGAGCTGGGCTGGGGTAACGGCGCATGTGCCCACAGAGAGCGCTCTGCATGCCATCTCTGGCACGCATTCCATAGGTTCATCACCAGGGATATAGTCCAATTCCCTGCATAGTGCAGAAATCCACAGTCACAGAAACCCCAAAAGAGTTTTATCCAATTTCTGTTTAAACACTTCTGGGAAAGAGGAGTCTATTTTTTAATCAGACAGTTCAATTGTTGAATAGCTTTTACCAATGGGAATATTTTTCCTGATAGTTAATCAAAACCTTCCTTATAGTTAAACTCAGAGGTCCCAACTCCTGGTCCATGGACTGGCACCAGGCAACTGGGCTGTGCAAACAAGCGAAGTCCTATCTGCAGGATGCAGGCAGCACACAAAATCATGCCCTCTCTGATCCATGGAAAAACCTGTCTCAAGGGAACTGGTCCTTGGTGTCCAAAAGGTTGAGGGCTGCTGGTTAAACTCATGGACTTTTCCTGTCTTCAAAACATTTCTGTCCAATTTTGTATGAGATAACTTGTTAGATACTTGAAGACAATCATGTCTCCATATGGCTTTCTTCTGGCTAAACATAACCACAACTAGTTGTCAACTGTCCAACTAGTGAACCCAAAACAAGGAAACACTCTTGGAAGATTTGAATTCCTAAAATTAAAAGTTTATTGGATACACTATATTGGTACTGAAGAAACAAAACCAGCTCTGGTTTTCCCGCACAAACACTTTCCCAGTTAAACGATAGCTTCCCCTTCTCCCCACCCCGGGTGATCACATTGTACAATTATAAGATGTCCTTTTATTATGGGAACAATCCATCTCTTTCTCCAACATCTGCAGTGGTGACCTTAATGGTTTCCATGCTCTCATGCTCTCTGCATTCTATTTTCCCCTCCCCTCCCCCTACTCCATTGGCAAATTGAAAAGCATTAAGGTTTGAAAGAAGCAAAGTGGTTCAGTCTTGACACTAGTCAAGATTTTGAACTATTTCTGATATATTTTCCCCTCCGAGCCTTTTATCATCCATGTTGTCATTCTCTAGACTTGCTTAGTTTGTCAATGTCTTTCTTACAATGTGAGAGACATTGAATTTAGTCAATATTCTTGGTGCAATCTGAGCAACACAAAATAGAAGCTATCACTTAGCTTAATCTTAATATTTGATGCAGTTTAGGATTGCAACTTCTAAAAATATAAAATACTTGAAAGTCAAACAAAAGAAGAATGACGGTATCCTTGACATGTAATAGCATTTTATTGGTAGTCATCTGTTTAGAAATTAAAAAGAACATATCAATCCTAGCCGTAACTATTTTGGAAAAACCTAGTAAATCAACATTTACTTCAAAAACTTCCAAAAAGCCATATGGAAGGCTTTTAGCATTCAGATGAATTGTAACTCCTTGCTTTCACTCAAAATAGACAGAATTTAGAGCATCAATTAAAAATCCAATATTTGATGGCTGCACATAAATCCAGCCTAAGCTAGGTAAACAACAATGAGAAGAACAAGCTGTAATCTGTGGGATATTGTGCATCTGTTAAGATGTTAGCATCCACATTTATCAAAGAAATAAGTATATTGGTGATTATGTGTGCATGTTCTCTCTGTTTTCTCTCTCTCATATCATCGTCATCATCCTCTTAGGCTTCCTATAGTGAATCCATTATGAAACCATTATGGAGGCTGCAGAAGAATACATCTGCCTGTAAAAAGTAGATCAAACAAAACTTTATTGTTAGCAAACTCCCAACAAACAAGCAAGTAAGCAAGGCATTGAAAAATATCCTGAGAAATGTTTAACTGTTAAGTTCACTCTGGAAAAATATGGCTTATCACAATCGAAATTGGATTCCTCAGTGCATAAACCTAGTGTAGATTTTAAGATTTTTAATGATATGTATCAGTATGCAACTTATTGTAGCATATAATTTATTTGATGATTGCTGTATTGATTGCAGCTTTGAATATTAATTCTTCATTTAGACTTCAGTAAAGATGTTTTAGTCTGTTAAAGCAATATATTACATTTAGCTATTTACAATTAATTATTATAATACTGGAGAATTATAACCTCCATGAAATTTTTAAATCCTTCACTTGTTACTATTTTACATTTCATTTCTTCTTTTTAATATCTTCAATAGCTGCTTCTCTCTCTCTCTCTCTCTCTCTCTCTCTCTCTCATTCTTTCTCTCTGTCTCTGTGTGCGTATGTGTGTGTGTGTGTGTCAGTGGTGGGTTGCTACTGGTTCACATCGGATCAGGTTAACCAGTAGTGACGGCGGTGGGAGGCTCCGCCCACCTGCACGGATTTGAAACCCGCCCCGTGTGTGTGTGTGTGTGTGTGTGTGTGTGTGTGTGTGTGTGTATTTGTGTGTGTGTGTATAATCTCAAATGGCTAATTTATGGAACGTGTCCAAACACTAGGATACATGATCTGGAGGAAAAGAAATTTGGGAATATTGTATGACTACTGAGTCATGTGATCTTCAATTTCAACATTCCCTAACTGTTTCCTTGCCAGTCTTGCAACTATTACTTCCTCTCTCCCAGCAGCAAAGAATTGACTCATCATGTGGCTCTTTAAAAAGCAACAGCTTTAAGTTGCACGAAGGAAGGCCTGAATATTTTTATTTCTTTTTGCGTCTCATCTTTGACATAAAAACATGCACATATATCTATATCCCATATTTGTTCAAGGTAGATATATTGTATAAATATTCATCCCCCCCAAAAAAAGCAACATTGTTGTCAGGTTGGGCTGAAAGTTACCAACTGAGCTGTTGTGGCTGCAGATAGAATGGAAGCTGGATTTCTTTTAATATCAGTCAAATATATTAGACAATATCTTAGTGTTTGACCATCCTGTATCACTTTTCAACTGCTTCCTACTCTGAAAGTAAATGTAGATTAGTCCATCCTTCAGATATCAGAGCTTGGGTAGACTAGGGACCATCCTAGCCCTCAGGAGGTTACATGATCCTATTTAAAAACTGTTTCTTTTTGCAACTCAGTGGAGAAGATGGCAGAGATTCTAAGCTATTATGAGGTGAGAATGAAATATACAACACTGTGGTTAAAATAAAATAAAATAAAATAAAGATATGACACCAAACATAACAATGTGAAAAGGAAGAGGAAAAATGAAGACATGAAAAATGAAAAGGCGAAAGATGTACAGAATCACAGGAAAAAGTACACAATGAGGAGACCAGAAAAGGTAGGGGAGAAAGGGGAAGATCAGCTCAAGATCATGTGGCAAACATAAATTACAGCAAGTGTTTTTCAATCTTCAACAATTCAACAGAGAAAGACCAAGGCAAAATGCCCAACTTGCACAGTATTATATTTCTGCAGGTGCCATGGCCAAAGCTTGCCTTCTCTGTCATGTGTTCTCATTCCCTGGAGAAAATGTCAGTTTCGACTGTATGGAGGGAAAGGTCAAGATAGACAATTTGCAAACTTTTCCTAATGAACTCCTCAATTTATATAGCAGGGGTGAACCTACTGCAATCAAGTTCAGGAGAAAAAAAAAACATCAGACAATACAACTTCTTCTACCAAACAACATCCTTTGGTGCCAAATAAGGCCTTCCAACAAGGAATGGATGGAATCCTTCTGTGATTATTCAAGGACAAACCCATCAGTACACCAGATGTTTAATGCCAGGCTCCAACCAGCAAGTCAAATTCATTCAAATTCATGAATCTTCAAGACAGTGTAGAGTTAAGTAATAAGCGAAGAACTGTATATGATTATAGGTATAGGTATATTGTAAACCAATCTTTGTTTAGTAATTTTCACTGATGTACCAGCAAGGAAAAAGAAACATTTATTACTTGATTCTTGCTAAATGTAGGAAGATGGGGGTGTAGATGTTTCTATTGTAGTAGGATGAGACCCCTTGATTAGAAGGAAGAGAACAATGAAACATCTTGAGTAATGAAACATCTGCAAGAAAACAACCAAACTCAGAGTTCACCAAAGATCCCTCAATATCTTTTTTTTTTCAGTTACTGTGGTCATAGATGAATATTGAAGGGAGAATTGTATCAAGTTCTTACTCATTCTTATTCAGTACTGTAGTTGGACAGAAATTCTGAGTCTTTGTATTTCAAAATAAAGTCACTCATTGTTTTCAGATGCCTACCTGCTCCATTATCTATCTATCTATCTATCATCTATCCATCCATCCATCCATCCATCCATCCATCCATCCATCCAGTGGTAGGATTCAATTATTTTTACTACAGGTTCTGTGGGTGTGGCTTAGTGGGCATAGCAGAGGAAGGATACTATAAAATCTCCATTCCCGCCCCACTCCAGAGGAAGGTTACTGCAAAATCCCTATTTCCTCCTGATCAGATGAGACTCGGGAGGCAGAGAATAAATGGGGATGGGACCAGTCAGAGGTGGTATTTATCAGTTCTCCAAACTACTCAAAATTTCTGCTACCAGTTCTCCAGAATTGGCCAGAACCTGATGAATACCACTGCTGCATCCATCCATCCATCCATCCATCCATCCATCCATCCATCCATCCATCCATCCATCCATCCATCCATCCATCCATCCATCCATCCATCCATCTATCTATCTATCTATCTATCTATCTATCTATCTATCTATCTATCCTCAGTCTCTCACTCACTCACACAAATATACTGTATATACTCTTTTTTGATCCATCAGGAATCCATGAAATTGAATTCAAGTGTCAAAGGTCTCAGGATGAAGGAGCATGGTTTTCTCCCTGGATACATTGGATGTTACCAGTAAGAATAATACTTTTATGAAAAATAGTTCATCTTTTTACAATACTGTACAAGGAATACTCCCAAATTCAGAAAGGTAGAATTATATTCATTCTACCATATAATTGTTCCTATCAAATGAGTGATCATGATTCACATTTTTCTGTGACAATAGAAAAGTGGGACATTTTTCCAATGGACCAAGAATAATGGATTTAGCCTGCAGTACAACAGTCAATTAAATTGGAATAAAAATACTATGTTTAATTGGATCTCCTTCTAATAATCTGAAGTATGGACTTTTCCCCCCAGATATTCTGGGAGAATCCATCAAGATAAATTATAACTTCATGCAGTCAAAATAATATTCATTGAAAGCGGCATGTTCTCCTGATGTGAAAATTCTGCCAAGAAATATTACTATTAAGAGTGGTAGTTTTATCACAAGGTCAAATTTCTAAATTTATCTTGGAACTTCCAAAAGATTATACCATATGGTTGAGATATGTCTGTTCTGAGTAAATTGCAATGCAGGTCATAAGAAAACATATTTAAATCCATATTTTGTGTGGGATTATTCTGTAGTGCTAATCAGCATATTTATTATACTTATTTATGAAATATATTTCTATGCTATTGCAATTAAAAAACCACTTAGAGGCATACACGGTATAGTACAATGTAAAACATAAGCATGGCATGAAAAGTAAAACAGAGAACTCTATAATTGCCTAATATCAAGCCTTGGCAAATGAATAAAGATTATACTTCTTTCTTTCCAGTTTTCTGATCTTAATAATTAGTCAACATTAGTAAACTATGAAATAAATACCGGTCTTTATTGCCAACTACAGGTGCTATCAACATAACCAATCTTGAATGATCCCAGAAAATCTATGTCCTGACTTGGTTAGCAATGAGATGAGAAACAGCATGAAAGCTCAAGGCTGTGGGTAAGCTTGGAAGTTAAAAAAAAATTCCCTAGAATATGAAAATGGCAAACCAGTTCCACCTTGCTCTAATAAAATTATGTAGACATGTCCACATGATCACTAGAAATGAAGAAAACATTATTTTATCTGTCTCTCCGTTTACTCTGAAGTTAGCCATTCTCTAGAGCTGGCATGATTTCCTACACTGATATGTTAATGAATTGATAAATAAAACAGAACATTTCATTTTAGAAAGTTTTTAATAGCAATAGCACTTAGACTTGCATACCACTTCATTATACTTTACAGTCCTCTTTAAGTGGCTTATAAAGTAAGCATATTGCATATTGCCAACTTCAGAAGGATGGAAGGCTGAGTCAACCTTGAGCTGGTCAGGATCAAAACATTGGCAGTGGGCAGAAATAGCCTGCAGTACTTTAACCACTGGGCCAACCCTAATGAATGTATAGTTTCTCCTTTCTCTTGTTTTAGATCCAGTATGTATTAAAAGCTCCTCAAAATAGCTGTCCAGGGCCATTTACCCAAAGCTTAATTTGATAACTTTGTGTCAGAACAAGAGTTATAGCACCAGACTAGGAATGTTTCTCTGGATAAAAACTAGCCATATGCCCATTTCATAGAATTTTATGTAGAGTAATAGTAGTAATAAATAACTTTCAGATATAAAGTATGCCAATGTAGTCTTTTAAAATCCAATCTGTTCTAATAAAGGTCTTGTAGTATGTAGTATGTTTTCATTTTTGTTTGTTGGTTTAGGTCCAAAAAGACATTTTATTTTAAAGGTCTGATAGATGTCAGTTACAGAAAAAGGGTAAACATAATTAGCACTGAATATAAATTATATAACAAATGTGTTGATGCGTTTATATCAATGCTTTGATGTGTAATACTTCTTCCATCAGATAGTGAATAATCAATCTGAGTTCATTAATTTTCCAATTAATGAAACTAGGGAGAAATGGAAGAAGGAGGAAATGACAAACAAACAAGTATTTGATTAGTGTCGTACTAAACACCAATAACATGGCATATACTCCTTCAGTTGTGGCTATGAAATTTCAAAATAACATTTCACTAAAAGATAATCTTTTTAAGATTTTAGTTCTCTCATGAAATTCCAGAAGCCCCCTTTATAGTCTAGGTTTTTTTTCTTCTTCTTCAGATTGTGCATTTATCAAGAGTGGGAAGTATCTAATATGACCTGGAATGTCACTCAAAGTCCAAATGCAACCCCTGGCACTGAAAACATGCTACATCTACACTATATTCTATTTGGGAAGAAGAGAAGGTCCCAAACTTTCTGAAACTTTCACCTCTATAAATCATAAGACTCCAAAGTCATTCATTTGTTTTAATGTTTTGTTTTGGAGTAGAGGTTCCAATAGTACACTGGAGATCTCTACCCACAAACCAGTACAGAAACTCATAAAAATATATTTTCACCTTACCGGTAAAATAGTGTTTCCTTATTTCCCATTAAACATCCTCCTTTTCATGGCGAAGAGAAGTGGTTCTTTTAACTTCTTCACATGGAGGAACCCATCCATTATGGTTTCTGAGCATCCAAGGGGACATTTTAAAAGCCCAACTGACTTTTTTCAAGAGTCTTGAAGAAAATATGCTTTTCACTTCAATAGCAGTTGTTTGGGACCTCATTGGGAAATCCAAACATTTACTGGATTCTTAGATGAACAAAAGAAACTAGAAAGAAAGAAAGAGAAAGAGAAAGAAGGAAGGAAGTGTTGGAAGAAATATCCATCTGGGTTCAGTTCCAAGTGGGGACAAAGACACTGGAAACATGGAGGCTGCTTGGAAAGATGGTTTAATGGTGGTCAGGATCACATGGCTTGAGTTCCTGAACAGAAAAAGGGCTGAGATACTGTGCGCGCCCTGGCTTTATGCTTTTCCTGAGCTTTTAACTTTCTGGGGCACAGGAAGAGTATCCTGATTGGTTGTCAGACTCCCAGGGGGTGGGGGTCTTAGCTAGCCTTGCTGGCTGATGTAATCTTCCCAGGTGCTATGTGGTGAGTTTCAGTTGCTAGATGGGTTCTATTATGATGCAGATGATGATGGCCCATTAACAAAGGTGGGGAGAATGAGTTTCTACCTCTGACCTATTGACAAAGGTGTGGGGGAATGAGTGAGCTTGGCTGAGGCTTTAATGGCCCATTGACAAAGGTGGGAGTGGCAGGAAGTTGCTTTGACTTTAAAACATGTTTCTCCATTTCTCATCCAGGGAAATATATTCTGCCTTTTAAATATTTTCTAAAATATTTCATTCTTCTAGGAGGGGGGGGTGCTAAATTCCTACAGAAGGAAGGAAGGAAGGAAGGAAGGAAGGAAGGAAGGAAGGAAGGAAGGAAGGAAGGAAGGAAGGAAGGGGGGGAGGGAGGAATATCATTTCCTCAGAGAGAGTTCTACTTAGGTGCTATTCATCCTAGTAAGGGTAGTTAGTATAAAAATATAAAAGAAAGCTGCCTTACAGTAGGTTTCTATCTGAATAGATCTACAAAATCCATCAAAATAGGCACTACCACAGCTGCAAAAAGCTAATATTTGTTCGTGAAAGATGCATAACAAAAAGAGTAGACGTTCCTGAAAGTTATATAAAAATGAAGAGTAGGGGAAACTGCGTGTAAAAATTCTGGATGTTAATAAAGCTTGTGAACTGTTGCACAAAACTACATCTATTTGCAACCCTCAATATAGAATTGCACCCTACAGAGTGTAAATTTAACCAAACAGTGAGGTATGTACACATGAATGAGGTTTGAATATCAATTCAGAATCCCTTCATGATTAATTTTGCTTATGTCTAAGCTGAGGTATATCTGTATTTCTCTTCAAAAACAAATATTGATGGCAAAACATTAATATTTCCAATAATATGTCTATTGTATACCATTTAAAAAAAATACGTGGAACAACACTCTGTCTGTTTGCATTGCCAGAAGCAATTCTGTCAACATGGTAAGAATCAAAACATTCAAATTTTAGTTGCAAGTGTATTATCTGTCAAGTTGCAGAAAACCACAGTTATATACATATATACATATGGTATTGCTTCCAGCAATGCAAACAGACACAGTGTTGCTCCATAGTTTTACAAAAGTTTTTACCTTCTTTCGACACCACCGTCTTTTTCCCCTCAGGTTAAGGTTCTCAGGAAAGAAACAGTTTACAAAACACATATTGTTGCAAAGATTAACCTTCTGCTATAGCTGCCTGACTTCAAAGACCAAATAAAAGCAGGTAGGATTAAAGTATCAGGAAAGCTATTAGAGAAAGAAAGGAGGGAGAACCTGATACAACCAAATTGTGTCTAAAGTGCTTAAGGCTTCTTGTAAGAGCAAGACGTGCAATTAGTTTTATTACTGCCATTGCTTTGCCATTGCGACCTTCATAATGGTAAGGCTGGCCTGCAGTAATGAAGGTCATTCCAATTCTTCTTTCAAGGTTATTTAAATACTTGCTTGAGTCATCAAGTCATCAAGAAACAGGATGGCCAGCTTTCAGGCAATCCACACTGTTTCTATCTTAGAAATTGCCAAGCACCAGCCATTAAAAAGAATGAAATGGTTTTTTTCAGCTAGAAAGGGAATCTCATGGCAATATAGAAATTATTTCAAATTGCTGATCCAGTTGGCTTCTGCAAATGCAGCTGTTGCATCCCTGAGTCTACAGGTTCCCTTGTTAGTGTTGTTGAAAACTAAAAGAAATACATAATAAAAACTAAAACAAAATAATCACAAAAAGAAGCTGCAAAATTAAAATAATTAATAAGGGCTGGATCCTTATTAACCAATGCGTTGGTTCT
The DNA here is from genome assembly GCF_028640845.1 of Ahaetulla prasina. Lineage (NCBI taxonomy): Eukaryota > Metazoa > Chordata > Lepidosauria > Squamata > Colubridae > Ahaetulla > Ahaetulla prasina. Next base: position 91,111,819 of record NC_080541.1, on the reverse strand, counting down.
GTCCCAGGCGCCTGATGGACCCAGAGAGGTTCCTGACAGAGCTTGGGCCGTTTCCTGAGAACCTGGCCCGCAGCACGACTGAAGAACTAGTCGCGGCCTGGGAACAGGCTGCGGCTGGAGCTTTGGACTGTGTCATGCCTTTGCGGCCTCTGACCTGGCGCAGGTCTCAACCAGCTCCTTGGTTCTCCGAGGAGCTGAGGGAGATGAAATGCCGGAGAAGACGCCTAGAGAGTGCCTGGAGATCAAGCCGTTATGAGGCTGACCGGACACTAGTTAGGTCCTATAGTAGGACCTACCTAGTGGCATTGAGGGAAGCGAAGTGTTCTTACGTTTCCTCCCTCATTGCGTCGGCAGATAACCGCCCGGCCGCCCTGTTTCGGGTTACCCGCTCTCTCCTTCAACAGGGCGTGCCGAGGAGTTTAACGGTTATCTATACGATAAAATCGTTCAGCTTCGGGATGGATCAAAATTGGGTAGATCCAGGCGAGAGTTTTGAGACTCGTCTTGTTGAGACCGTTTGGGATAGTTTTGACCCTGTGACTCCCAAGGACATGGACAGGTTACTGGGAAGGTTGAATGCCACCACATGTTTACTGAACCCATGCCCCTCCTGGTTGGTGCTGGCCACGCAGGAGGTGACACGAGGCTGGCTCCGGGGGATTACAAATGCTTCTTTGTGGGAGGGGGTCTTTCCCGCTGCCTTGAAAGAGGCAGTGGTGAGATCTCTCCTCAAGAAGCCTTCCCTGGACCCAGCTGTTTTAGGAAATTATCGTTCAGTCTCCAATCTTTGTTTTACAGCGAAGGTTGTAGAGAGTGCGGTGGCATGTCAATTACTCCAGTACCTGGATGAAACCGTCTATCTAGACCCATTTCAGTCCGGCTTCCGGCCCGGATACAGTATGGAGACGGCTTTGGTCGCGTTGGTGGATGATCTCTGGAGGGCCAGGGATAAGGGTTACTCCTCTGCCCTGGTCCTATTAGATCTCTCAGCGGCTTTCGATACCATCGACCATGGTATCCTGCTGCGCCGGTTGGAGGGTTTGGGAGTGGGAGGCACTGTTTATCGGTGGTTCTCCTCCTACCTTTCTGACCGGACGCAGATGGTGTTGACAGGGGGGCAGAGATCGACCCCGAGGCACCTCATGTGTGGGGTGCCGCAGGGATCGATTCTCTCACCTCTCCTGTTCAACATCTATATGAAGCCGCTGGGAGAGATCATCAATGGCTTTGGGGTGAGATACCAACTGTACGCTGACGACACGCAGCTGTACTTTTCCACCCTTGACCACCCCAACGAAGCTGTCGAAGTGCTATCCCGGTGTCTGGAAGCCGTACGAGTCTGGATGGGGAGAAACAGACTCAAGCTTAATCTCTCCAAGATGGAGTGGCTGTGGATGCCGGCACCCTGGTACAGTCAGCTGCAGATGTGGCTGTCTGTTGGGGACGAGTCCTTGGCCCCAGTGGAAAGGGTGCGCAACTTGGGCATTCTCCTGGATGGGCGATTGTCTTTCGAAGACCATTTGACGACCGTCTCCAGGAGAGCTTTTTATCAGGTTCACCTGATTTGCCAGTTGCGCCCCTTCCTGGACCGGGATGCCCTATGCACGGTCACTCATGCTCTCGTGACCTCTCGGTTGGACTATTGCAATGCTCTCTACATGGGGCTCCCCTTGAAGAGCACCCGGAGACTCCAGTTATTCCAGAATACAGCTGCGCGGGTGATAGAGGGAGCGGTTCGGAGCTCCCATGTAACACCCATCCTGCGCAGACTGCACTGGCTGCCTGTTGTCTTCCGGGTTCGCTTCAAGGTATTGGTGACCACCTTCAAAGCGCTCCATGGCTTAGGACCAGGATATTTACGGGACCGTCTACTGCCATCTTCTATCTCCCAGCGACCAGTGCATTCTCACAGAGAGGGACTCCTTAGGGTGCCGTCAGCCAAGCAATGTCGAGTGGCGGCCCCCAGGGGAAGGGCCTTCTCTGTGGGGGCTCCTACCCTGTGGAATGAACTTCCCCCTGGACTTCGTCAACTATCCGACCTTCCGACCTTTCGCCGCGAACTTAAAACCTATTTATTCCGTCTAGCTGGACTGGCTTGATTTTAAAAATTTTAATTTGTTTTTATGGGTTTTAAATTTTTGTAAATTTTTTATAGGGTGTTATTGTATTTTAAATTTTTGGCCAATTGAATAAGTTTTTTAAGGGGTTGTTCTTAATATTATATGTACTGTTCTCTTTGTATTTTATTCTGGTTGTGCACCGCCCTGAGTCCTTTGGGAGAAGGGCGGTATACAAATTAAATTATTATTATTATTATTATTATTATTATTATTATTATTATTATTATTATTATTATTATTATTATTATTATTATTATTATTATTATTATCCAGTTTAAGGTTTAGCAAAATTCTGTCATTGCTAGAGGAAAAGGGCCAAGAGATGAGCTTCATGATTTATTTCCCTTTTTCCTGAAGCTTCTCTGCTTCCAAGAGACTGTATCAGAAGGTCTGATAGAACCTGTAAGATGATACACTGTATCCCCTAAAATAAGACATTCCCTGATAATAAGCCCAATCGGGCTTTTGAGCACAACAGCTAAAATAAGTCCCCCCCAAAAAAAATAAGTCCTCCCCAAAAATATTTAAATGCATGGGCATCCCATCCCCACCATTTCCTATGGTTAGGGTTAGGGAGACAGAGATGGAAATCAGGTAAGACGGCAAGAGGAGCCCCATCTTGCTCTATGTCCCCCAAAGTAATAAGACATCCCCGAAAATAAGGCCAAGCACTTATTTCAGGGTTCAGAAAATATAAAATGGGTCTTATTTTCGGAGAAACACGGTAGGAAATATGATGTAATGGGTCACATGGGAGAAGTGGCATGAATGAAAGCTATTTACCATTTCTTCCTTATATCCACAGTTGGATCCAAAATTCTTCAATGAATTCAAGAAGAATTTAGAAATAGATAGATAGATAGATAGATAGATAGATAGATAGATAGATAGATAAATAGATAGATAGATGGACAGATAGACAGAAGATGGCAGAAGGATGGACCGATGGACAGATAGACAGGCAAATAGGCAGGTAGACAAGCAGGCAGGCATATGTCCATGTGGACGAAAGGATGAGACTGGCATGGAACAAAGCAAAAATATGACCTACCCCAAGGTAAGTCTAACTTGATTTTTACACATGTGACCAATATAAGCCCTAACCCCCCCCCAAAAAAATAAGCCCTAGTTAAGACCTCACACCATCACACACCATGACACCTGCCTTGCCTTGTAGGCCCACTTCTTCTGCAGCCACTTGCTGTCACTTGCACATGTCACCCCCAGCCTCCGTTTCACTGTCAGAAGCCTTCAGGAAACGCCTCTGTAGTACTTGAAATGGACTCCAGATTGATGCACATGGCACTTTTCCCGAAAGGCATCTGCAGCTGATAACAGCTCCAGATTGATCCAAAGTTCTGTTATCAGCTGCAGACGCCTTTCCCAATGGGCCTCTGATGGCAAAACGGAGGCCAGGGGCAATGCACACGTCAATCCAGACCTCGTTTCTCAGCTGCAGAGGCCTTTCCTAAAGGTCTCTGACAGTGGAACAGAGGCCAGGGACGACACACACAAGCAGCAACAAGTGGCTGCAGAAAAAGTGGGCCAGCAGTAGGCTCCTGCTGGGCAGTGCTGTTGATGCTGCTGATGAGGTAAGTCAGTGGAAGATATCCCCAAAAAATAAGATCTGGTGCTTTTTTTGGTGGCAAAAAAAAGAGACCAGGTCTTATTTTAGGGGAAACACGGTATGTATGTATGCATGACAATTTATATGGCCATCCAATTCACAAACATGGCTTCGTTTGTAGAAGAGTTTTAACTAGTAGAGTTAAAACTTTAATACAAAACAATAATGAAATAAAAACAGAAAGCCTAAAATGACTACTATAATGGTATGTAGAACCACTGGGAAGAGCTACAGTCAGGGGAATGTATGGATAAAAGGAAGCTTAGTCCACAAAAGGCAATGTGTCAAATGACTCATAAGGAACCCTCCCTAATTTCTTGGGTTGTAAAGGCGAGGACGGAGAGATTATTTTCAGACTTGCAAGATTCCCTTAATGTAACCTTATAATAAAGTTGAATTAGTTCATCTGGGCATGCTTCCTGTCCGGACCATCTCATAAGGCTGACAGCAACTGAGGAAAACCAACGAATCACTACTTTATGGGTGCACCTAATTTCCTCACTTCCAGGACTGAAAAAGAAGCTTGGTCTCAAGGCCTTTCTAAAAGACCAACAGGGACCAATTAACCTTGGGATGATAAGGTGTTATAATAGTACAATTTATCTGTGAGCTTTAATTAGGACTGTTAGTAGCATGTCTGGTTGGTGCTAGAATCCAGTCTTAACTTTCTAAACATTTGCTTACAGGACAAGAATCTATGATTTAATGGAACCCTGGTGGCGAACCTATGGCATGCGTACCAGAGATAGCATGTAGAGCCCTCTCTGTGTACACATGCACTGTTGCCCCAGCCCAGCTCCATTGTGTTTCTCACCATCGTTTGCAGGACTAAAACAATATGAAACAGCATTCTGCCTTCGTGGTGGTACATTTTCTGTTGCTACCTCCATGGCCTGCCCCTTGTGCAGCACCCAGTGAAATTTACAATGGGGAAGACAGGGTCCCTCCTCCTCCTAAAGCACATTACAACATGGAGCAACAATGCAACCCTGTGTCAGCGTGGGCTCACTCTCACTTCCCAATTGCTTTTTCTGCAGAGCTGCCTGTGTCTGGGTGCCCCACCTCCCCACCGGCCAGCTGGGCTTTGGTGGGCTGCTCCTGGCCTCGACAGCCTCTGGAAGTTGGATTCCCACCACCCAGCATCAGTTCATGGGTTCCTTCCCACTACCCCCATGGAGAAGGGAGAGAGGGGAAAGGAATGAGAGAGAGAGAAAAAAAACCAGAGAGACGGGCACAGAGAGAAGGGGGAGGGAAAGAGGGTGGGGAGGGAAAGAAAGAGAGAGGGAGGGAGGAAAGAGAGGAAAAGAGAGAGGGGTAAGACAGAGAGAAATGGAGGGAAAGAGAGAGACAGAGAGAAGGAGGGGGAGAGATAGAGGGGGAGAGAGAGACAAAGAGTGGGGGATGAAAAAGAGAGAGAGAAAGAGAGGGATAAAAACAGAGAGAAACAGAGAGATAGAGGGAGGGAAAGAGAGAGGGAGGGAAAAAGAAAGAGAGAAAAAAGAGAGAGGGAGGGAGGGTAAGAGAAAGAGAGCAAGAGAAACAGAGAGAGGCAGAGAAAGATAGAGACAGAGAGAAAGAGAAAGAGGGGGGAGAGAAAGAGAGAGGGGGAAAGAGAGAGGGAGGGAGGGAAGGAAAGAGAGAGAAACAGAGAGAGGGAGGGAGGGAAAAATGATATTACAAAAGTTTTTTTCTTTTCTATTGTTGCTAAACGTAATATTTCAAAAGCAGGAAAAAAATGAAGGGCATAAAAGTGCATTTAGCATGTTTTTCTTAGAACAATTAGCTGAACTCTGCATTGTTTATCATTATTTTAGGTAGTAAAACCTCATTGTTCTGGTTAAATTGCTGTGTTAGCACTTTGCGATAAATAAGTGGGTTTTGGGTTGCAGTTTGGACACTCGGTCTCTAAAAGGTTCGTCATCACTGTAAGATAACTATGTAAAAATAATGAAGAGGAACTGGGCAGGATTACTTTATCCCAAATATTTCTTGAAATATTTCTGATCTATATGTGGTTAAGAGTCTTTTTGTAACCAAAATGGATTTACATATGAGCCACAGGAATAGACTAGACTAGACTAGACTAGACTAGACTAGACTAGACTGGACTAGACTAGACTAGACTAGAATAGAATAGAATAGAATAGAATAGAATAGAATAGAATAGAATAGAATTTTTATTGGCAAAGTGTGATTGGACACACAAAGAATTTGTCTTGGTGCATATGCTCTCAGTGTACATAAAAGAAAAGATACGTTCATCAAGGTACAACATTTACAACACAATTGATGGTCAATATATCAATATAAATCATAAGGATTGCCAGCAACAAGTTATAGTCATACAGTCATAAATGGAAAGAGATTGGTGATGGGAACTATGAGAAGATTAATAGTAGTGCAGATTCAGTAAATAGTTTGACAGTGTTGATGGAATTATTTGTTTAGCAGAGTGATAGCCTTCGGGGGAAAAACTGTTCTTGTGTCTAGTTGTTCTGGTGTGTAAGTTGGAGGTGGGGAGGGCTGCACAAAAGAAGAAGGGAATCTGAAGGGAACCCATAAACTACAGCTAATAATGACAGGTTAGTCCACAATTCTTGGAAGAGGAAAAATAGGGGAAGGAAAATAGAATGGAGTGGCCTAGCTTCTAAAAATATCATTCTAATAGCTTTGTTGCACTTTTGCTGGAATCCATCTGATGAATATTATCTCCCTTGAATCAGATGTGGGTTTCAGCAGGTTCTGACCAGTTCTGGAGAACCGGTAGCAGAAATTCTGAGTAGTTTAGAGAACCGGTAAATATCACCTCTGACTGGTCCCACCCCCATTTATTTTCTGCCTCCCAAGTCCCAGCTGATTGGGAGGAAATGGGGATTTTCCAGTAACCTTTCCCTGGAGTGGGGTGGGAATGGAGATTTTACATATTCTTATCCTTCCCCTGCCATGTCCACCAAGCCATGCCCACCAAGCCATGACACACCCACCAAGGCACGCCCACAGAACCGGTAGCAAAAAAATTGAATCCCACCACTGCCTTGAATATATGCTTTTTTTGATATGATTTGAAAAAAGGGAAATCTCACCAATACTCTAGAAAATAGACACATTTTTGTCTGAGGATTTAACATTAGTTTTTCTTCTTTAGTCCATATACCAAGCACATAATTTTATGCATGCAAAAACATTTATTGATTGATTCATTATATATGCTGCCTATCTAAAATACTTATATATTTAATCATTTCTCCCTAACTGGGCATATACTTTTAAAGGTGATAAGTTATCTCTTTTCCCTCAGTAGTTAATGGAGCTCCATAATAAAAACAAAAGCTTCTTTTAAAGTGTAATTTATGAACATACATGAAGAGACGTTGAGTGCTTAGGAACAGCATTCTGGTAAATGGTAAATGAAATTTTATAGCAATATTTTCCATTAGCCGATGTTAACCAGACAAACCTGTAAATTTCTCACTTGTATTACAGTCCATTTGTTGTTAAGCAACTCAGTAAGCTGCTTTTTACTGATGGGAGGAGGGGGTGAGGTACCCCGAAGGCACATGATAAATTATTAATATTTTAGTTTATGAGGGCAATATAAAAGAATAGACAAACTCTAATACTTATTTATACTTACGGTTTTCCTCTCAACCTATTGAAAAGTCTGTTGATTTACTTTTCAAATAAAATTAAAAAAAGAATTTTTAAATGTTGTGCAAGCAATTCTGTGTGCTCAGCGTTATAAGTGGTGTTTATATCTGTTTGGATTTACAGCAGCCCAAGAAATGCTTTAATAGAGTTTCATTTATGAACATTAGGATGAATAATCATAAAAAAAGGCAGCAAAAATTAAAACAAAAATGTATAGCTAGTGTACATGAGGCTGTGCATGTTTGGCAGCAGAGGGGAAGCCACTAAAATATAAATGAGCTCACTTAAGTGATTTTATGTCTCCATCAACCAGCAATTTTGTTTGTTTGAGACGATAAAAAAAATATTGTTAGCTTGCTTTTTATTCTTTCTCAAGGAGCCATCTCAGTAGATTTAGCCTGTAATCACTTGTTGACAAGCTAGGTATGATGTTAAGGCTCCTGTAAATACTGTAGTGTGGAGAGACAATGTGGTTTAAGACTCTACTATGTGAAGGGGGGGGGGGAATGGTGAGATTTAACATTTGCTATAGTCCTGATCTAACTATGGTCCTCAACCATGCTGCCCAAGACAAGAAAAATAAATGGTACAAGTCAGTGGTGAAATTCAATTTTTTTTACTACCGGTTCTGTGGATGTGGCTTGGTGGGTGTGGTATGGCTTGGTGGGCGTGGCAGGGGAAGGATACTGCAAAATCTCCATTCCCACCCAACTCCAGGGGAAGGATACTGCAAAATCCTTATTCCCTCCTCATTCTGGGGCCAGCCAGAGGTAGTATTTGCCTGTTTTTGTTTTTTGTTTTTTTGTTTTTTTTATTTGAATTTATATCCCGCCCTTCTCCGAAGACTCAGGGCGGCTTACATTGTGTTAAGCAATAGTCTTCATCCATTTGTATATTATATACAAAGTCAACTTTTATTGCATTGCCCCCAACAATATGGGTCCTCATTTTACCTACCTTATAAAGGATGGAAGGCTGAGTCAACCTTGGGCCTGGTGGGACTTGAACTTGCAGTAATTGCAAGCAGCTGTGTTAATAACAGAGTGCTTAGTCTGTTGAGCCACCAGAGGCCCTTTCTCCGAACTACTCAAAATTTCCGCTAAAGGTTCTCCAGAACCTGTCAGAACCTGTTGGATTTAACCGCTGGTGCAAGTAGCAATCATGATGCAAACATTAATCTCTTTGCCATATATTTTCATTCATATATTAGTAAGCAAGTTATGTTTAATAAATTCACTAAAGAAAGAAAAAAAAATATATCCGGAAAAGAACTACACATAGTAGACTACTTTATATACCTTGTCCAGTGGAACTCAATGGAATTTGATACAATAAAGGAAATTGAATGGTGTGTTAAATGTTGTTGGCAGTCATTCGACAAACTAGGTGTAAATTTCAAGAAGCACCTCCCCCTATGTCTAAGAGAAAAGTTTTTGATCAGTGTGTGCTACCTACTCTAACATATGTCGGTGAAACATGGACATTAACCTCACAATCGATGCAAAAGCTATGAGTGGCATGAAGAGCCATGGAAAGATAAATGCTTGGCATTACAAGACAAGATAGAAAGACCTCCATATGGATTAGAGAACAAACAAAAGTATACAATATCAAGAGAGTAAAAGAATTGAAATGGAAATGCTCTGGTCACATAGCAAGAAGAACAGATGGTAGGTGGACCAAAGGAGTCATAGGATAGATTCCACTTGATAAGAAGCATCCACAAAAGAGACCTAAAACAACATGGATCGGCAGCATCAGCAAGTATTGTGGACCCCAAGAAAGCTCAGGACCACATTGGTTGGAAACATGTAGAAGGCAGTGGTGAAATCCAAAATTTTTTACTACCGGTTCTGCAGGTGTGGCTTGGAGAGCATGGCAGGGGAAGGCTACTGCAAAATCTCCATTCTCACCCCACTCTGGGACCACCCAGAGGTGGTATTTGCTGGTTCTTAGAACTATTCAAAATTTCCGCTACTGGTTCTTAGAACCTCTCAAACTTTCTGCTACTAGTTCTCCAGAACCTGTCAGAACCTGCTGGATTTCACCCCTGCAGTGGTTAGACAATAACTAAAAAGAGGAGGAGGAGGAGGAGGAGGAGGAGGAGGAGGAGGAGGAGGAGGAGGAGGGGGAGGAGGAGGAGGAGGAGGAGGAACCACCAATATGCAATAGTGAGGAGATATTTTTTCTCTGAAATAAAGTAAATGACTGACAGCATATCAAATAGGTTGTCCCCAGGAGTTGGTATAGATTGTGAGGGCACATGCTCAGATTATCTGATCCTGAATATTATCATTTCTGCTAATATTTCATATCATTTGTAGGTTTGTCAGGAACCCCACCACATCACCGATATCATTAATTCAAGTAATCACCAAAACATTCCCATTTTTTTCCCAAGGATCAATAGCTTCTCCTTATACAAATTCTTATTTCTGTCATAGAAGAAAACAGCCCAATATATATTGTGGAAAATGTTTTAAAAAGATTATATATGAGTTTTGGTTAGCTTTACATAAAAATATCAGTAAAATTAACATATTGTGGCTTTTTCATTTTTATTCTCTGAAAACAATCGTACATATATATATTTTTCCCTAAAAATTTAAAAATGTGTCTTAAGTGAGATGCAGCGAATTCTGCTTTTGGAAGTTTTATTTAAATGAGGAGCTTATTCTGGGTGACAGTTTGAAGAAAGGAAAGGAAAGTTTGAATAGACTACAACAGAAAATTTTTTTATTGGCCAAGTATGTTTGGACACACAAGGAATTTGTCTAGGTGCATATGCTCTCAGCGTACATAAAAGAAAAAAAATATGTTCATTAAGAATCATAAGGTACAGCACTTAATGATAGTCATAGGATACAAATAAGCAATCAGGAAACAATATCAATATAAATCTTAAGGATACAAAAAACAAAGTTACAGTCATACATTCATAAGTGCAAGGAGATGGGTGATGGGAACGATGAGAAGACTAATAGTAGTGCAGATTTAGTAAATAGTTTGACAGTGTTGAGGGAATTATTTATTTAGCGGAGTGATGGCATTGAGGAAAAAAAACTGTTCTTGTGTCTAGTTGTTCTGGTGTGCAGTGCTCTATAGCATCATTTTGAGGGTAGGAGTTGAAACAGTTTATGTCCAAGATGTGAGGGGTCTTTTCACAGCCCTCTTTCTGACTTGTGCAGTATACAGGTCTTCAATGGAAGGGAAGTTGGTATCAATTTTTTTTTTTCGGCAGTTCTAATTATCCTCTGAAGTCTGTGTCTGTCTTGTTGGGTTGCAGAACCAAACCAGACAGTTATAGAGGTGCAGATAACAGAATCAATAATTCATCTGTAGAAAAGTATACTCTGAAGGAAGTATTGTCAGTGGTGTCTTGCTACTGGTTTGCCTGCATCAGGCAAACCCGTAGCGGTGGCAGCGGGAGGCTCCGCCCACCCACCCGGATGCTTCTGCACATGCACGTGCCTGCCCATGAGTGAACCAGTAGCAACGGGTTTTGAAACCCACCTCTGAGTATAGTGTAGATTGGCATATCTGGAATCTGGCAATATCAAAATTGGACATTTTTACTTCAGCAAATGAAGGACATTAGTTTTGGAACTTGTCAGTGTAAGGAAAGATAGTTTAGTAAGATTCAAATTCAGTACCAATATTTAGTGGCAAGGTGATAGTGATGTTGATGATGATTAATAGCATCAACAGGCCAACTTTTTGGATGATGTCCCGGATTCTTTTTTATTTAATAAAATATCTTAAAATATGTAGACCATCACTGAGTTCTATTGCAACTGTAACACCTGAACATATTCAACTTTTCATAGCATTCTCAGTTCTATTCTAAAGTATTCTTAATATTTTTTTAAAAAAAAATGAAAAGGAACACAATTTGGGTCTATGAGCTCCAAAGAGAACAAGACAACTATAGGAAAGACCAATAGTTAAATTTTCCAGCTGGGCTTGGGCATTGGTTCAAAAATGATGATGTATGCATATTACTGGATTGCTTCCTTGAAAGAGAAGAAGCTCTTCTATGAGCTAATGTTCAATGTTCAATTAGGCTGGAAGTCATGCCTTCTGAATCCAAATATGTGCCTGCTAATTTCAGAGAAGGCTGGCATCATCCAGTTCAATTCTATAATAGCTTCTTTGGATCTATATTTTACTTTGTTACTCCTGACAAACATTCTGGCTCATTTCTGAAAGCTGTCTTGGATCCCCCAAGCCTTCCATTAGCAAGAGGGTTTTGCAAATAGTTTCTGCACTGTATAATTTACAAAGGGCTTTAATGAAACTTGAAAAAAGATACCAATGATCAATCTCAATTTTAGCTAAATCATGTGTGGGCTTTTTAGTAAACAATATTTAATTTCTAACAGGCAAAATGGCACATACAGTAGCATTACAAGTATCACATTAAAAATATAATTCTTAAAGTGGTAGAATTATAAACAAAAATGAGAGTTGCCATTCCAACTGATCTGACAGTTGAGATGCAGTTCACAAAAGTTCATACCTCTTAATATAATGTGTGAGTCTGGAAAATTTGGGCTATTAGGCTTCTTCTTCTTCTTCTTCTTTTTTTTTTTTGAAGAGTAGTCTAAATTATTTTAAGCTTTTCTTACTTTAAAAATATTTCAATAGTTGATCTTGAACCTTGATCTTTTTTAGTATAAGCATTTTAAGCAAGTAGACAGGAATGCATACATTAATCATTTCTTTCCTAATTGGAATTGCTTAATTTCAACTTAATTTCAATTCTGTACAAGTCTCTCAAAAATACCTGTATAATAATGAGTTTCTTCCAATATTTCTACAGTCAGCCAATAACTTACACAGAAATATAACTAATGTCCTGTTGCAGAAGCTTTGCTAAAAGATATTTTAAAAAGTATAAAGGAATAGGTCTTATTCTGGTTCATACATTGAACTAAACCATGTTTTGCTTTAAACATCATTTAATGAGTCTCATACACACATTCCCCAAGCTGAGTTCACAAACTTTATTAATCCATGATTAATCCATGTTCTTCTAATAACAAAATCTAAACTACGATGGTTTAGAGTGTTGTGCAAAACCAGCCATTAAGTCAGACTATTGGTTCATCTAGCCCAGGGGTCTGCAAACTTGGCTCTTTTAAGACTTGTGGACCTCAACTTTGGGAATTGAGACCACAAGTCTTAAAAGAGCCAAGTTTGCAGACCCCTGATCTAGCCAATTATTTTTAATTATTCTGACTGGAAGCAGTTCTTTAGTCTGAACTTATAAGTAACGAGGACAGAACTTAGGACCGTCTCCATGAAAACATATATGCCTTACTGATAAGACATTGACCCATTTTGTAATTTATGCACAATAGACGTAAAATGTTATGAATACTTCCTTTTGTTCATTATGAAAATACAGCAGTATCTTATTAGCCCAAATTACCTTCCAATATTTGTGAAGTTATTCAGCAATCCATGACCTTTTTTATTAATATATGCATTAATTAATTTTGTAAGGCTGCCAATCCCTCTGGCGAAATTCTGGGCACTGGGTTACTGTAAAAGTCACATAAAAGTTATCTGCTACACCAAAAACATCATAAATTTTATCTTTGTGGCATCTGACTGTGACATCAAAATAAGACAGCCAATATATGTTTTAATAGGAGCTAAGCAACACACATTCTAATACATGCTCCACCACAAAACATCATTATTAGAATGTTTTGGACTAGATACCTGCTTTCAATCCAACCAGCATCACAGGTTTATTGTGGAGAGGAAAAGTAGAAAGTGGAGTGTTATTATGCACTGCTATAAATTCTTGAAGGAAATGTGGGATTGTAGTTTTGAGCAGTTTTCCAAGGACTAACATAAGTTGTGAGATGTGATGTAACCTTTCCTTTGAGTGTATGTAACAAAAAATGTTTTTGAAACAAAAAGAATATAAAAAGATGTGCAAAGATTGGAGGTGTCAATATTTGTACTCTTTATAATGTTACATGAATGCAGTGTAGTTTTACAGAATAATAGCTTCATGTACTGTTATTAGTATTTAATCGTATTGTAAAAATAATGCTTGAAATAGCAAGATCTTTAAGAAGAAAACTCTATTATTTTAATAGTATGAGCTTCTGAAAGCTGATATAATCATTAGTCAAATCATTCCTTCCAGTCTTTCCTCCATGCCATCATTCTCTGGTATCTTTACTGACTCATCTTTAAAAGCACAAGTTAGACAAAGCAAAGTATATCAAACTTTGTAGGTTACATATTCTTCAGATAAGAAATTCACAGACAAAAAGACAATTCAGTTCTATGGTTTTTGCTTACTTTATTTTCTTTGTTCTCTATGGTTTCAAAATATCAAGGAAGACCAAAACAATTTTATTATTCTTGCTAGGGCATGACTTTTGCAATGGTATTGATTGGACTTCACCATACTTATTATATTTTTCAAAGTGCTAGGAAACATATGCAATAGAAGAAACTCTCAATACATAATCATATCAAGTATCATGTGAGAACATAATCTATTCAAGAAAAACTATGTGCATCACAGTTATAATTCCTCACCTCCAGGAACTCAACCATTAAAGACTTCCACTGAACATCTAACCACAGAGTTTTCTGCATTGCCAAATTGTACCATCACAAATTGTACCAATATGGATAAGTGACCTTGGAGACCAAAAATAGTTGATGTAGCCCCTTAGAACTTAGAATAAGTTTATTGTCACTTTGAACGTACACTAATAGGCAGACATTAAAATGAAATTTTGTTGCATACAGCTCTCAAAGGGTCATCCCCTCCAATATACATTGCATACACATGACTAAATAAATAAATAAATACAAAATTATGCATATATCCACATATATTATATGACAGAGAAACAACACAGTCTAGTTCAGATGTATACATGTACATGGTGAGAAAAACGAATCTTGTGATTCCTATGCCAGATGGATGGCATAGGGAACAAAGCTGTTACAGAATCTGGTAGTCCTGTTAGAAATCCTTTTAAACCTCCTCCCAGAGGAGAACAACATAAACAGACCGTAAAGTGGGTGTGTGGGGTCTCTAACAATGCTTTGAGCAATAAGCACATAGCACTTATAAGCAGTATCCTGAATAACAGGAAGCACACTTTCTATAATATTCTCAGCTGTCCTTACTACTCTCTGTATGGACTTTCTATCTGAGGCACTGCTGCCACCAAACCAAACCAAACCAAACTAAACCAAACCAAACCAAACCAAACCGTGATGCAGTTTGTTAAAAGGTCTCAATTGTGCCTCTGTAAAAAGTAGCCAGAACAGAAGGTGAAAGATGTGGTCTCCTTATCCGATGCAGGAAATGCAGAGGCAGGTTTGCACACTTGATGTGTGGAGAGACAAATTCAGATTGTTAGCTATCTGCACCCTCAGATACTTAATACTGCTGACCAACTGTATAGCTGCATCCTTGATACTGAGTGGAGTATGACTATGCTGGCTCTTTCTAAAATCTGCAATGATCTCCTTTGTTTGTTTTTTTAACATTTAGAACCAGGTTACTTTTATTGCATCAGTCCACCAGAGCCTTCATTTCTTCCCTATAAGCATGTTCATTGTCGTCCTGGATAAGACTCACCACTGCCATTATTTACTCCTACTCACTGTGAATATAATATCTGGCAGTGGTGGGATTCAATTTTTTTTACTACCGTTCTGTGGGTGTGGCTTGGTGGGCATGATGTGGCTTGGTGGGCGTGGCAGAAGAAGGATATTGCAAAATCCCTATTCCTTCCCCACTCCTGGATATTGCAAAATCTCCCCACTCCTGGATATTGCAAAATCTCCCTTCCCACCCCACTCTGGGGCCAGATATCCCCACTCCTGGATATCCCCACTCCTGGATATTGCAAAATCTCCGTTCCCACCCCACTCTGGGGCCAGCCAGGGGTGGTATTTGCCGGTTCTCCAAGCTACTCAAAATTTCTGCTACTGGTTCTCCAGAACCTGTCAGAACCTGCTGAAAGCACCCTTGATATCTGGTCACATTATCCTACTCTAATTCCAAAATCATTGTTTTCTTGCTTTGGTCGGCTCAAGCTTCATTGTCCAGTTTGCCTGATGAAATTCATTTTCTTCTAAGTTCCATTTTTGACTGGCTAGAAACAGGAAGACCAACAGCATTTTTTGTGCTTTACCTGAATTACACCAATTGTAGATTCTATTACAGCACGCCTTCCTTAATAATTATAATAACACATACCTGACAGATAAAAAAAATTTGGAAACCAGCAGATATTTTTTTTTAATTAGCATTTTTTTCCTTCCTTGTGCTGCTTACTTTTCTGTGACTTGAGAGACTGCAATAATAATAATAATAATGAAACGATGCACCAGTGGACTTAATTAAGAAAATAGTTGAAAAGTACGCAGTTCAGGGAAAGAAAAAAAAAATCTGCTGAACATCCTATATTCTACAAGTTAGACAAGTATTGTAACCATTAAGCTACAAAAGAAAACTTGCTGTAACAGGATCTGCAGTGGTTGTTTCTCAGGAAAAGCAGGAAAAAGGAAAGAAAGGAAATTTAATTTTAAAGTGGCCTGTTGTGTCTGCATATAACTGTGAAGCTGTAACTTTATAATGGCAATTACTTTCCTGGAATACCAAAGTGGAGATACAGAAACCAAGAAATTGCCCAGTAAGAGGAGATGATGATAGCTGGAGTCTAGACTTAAGGACAGTTGCCAAAGCACCTCATCTGAACAGAATGTTCTCAAGTCAGCATATACAGCCAATTCTCCTTCACCAGCCAATCAGCATTCACTCGCCAATACAGTAATGCATAATAGTGTACTATAGTAAAAAGAAAATGAATACACTTACGTCCAAATTTCTGCACCTGATAGCACCACATGCCAGATTGAAAGTAATGCTGGTATTATTGCATGAGAGAGTTTTAACTGAATATGACAGCAGCAACCAACAATCTTCACAGCAGCTGTCGGTCATGTGGTTCGCTTAGTGAGCATTTCACTTAGTGACCATTTTACCGGAGAGACGGTAGCCTGAGGTAAACAGAAGCCACTAAAAGCCTGGTTTTAAACCAAATTTGAGCACCATGGTTTGACTACCTGGATATAGCTAGCACCATGGAAGCCACTGGACCTTTGTTAATTTTCTGTAGTTGATTAGGATTACTTTAAATAAAATGTTTATTTAGAATTACTAGGGATTCAGTTCATCTATGCACAAACACTCGTTAAAATATGAAGACCTTGCATCCTTCTCCATTTTTTTTTCATTTAAACAACACATATTCAGTAATATATTTAATAAGATATATATTATCTTATTAATTACGTTTGAGATACCAGAACCTGAATTATTTAAAAGTATTCTGAAAGGATACAGTCTCTTCTAAATGTCTGCTTTTGTTATAGATTGAAACAGAAAAAGAACACTTGTTAAGTCTTAACTATTAACTGACAGATTGAAATACCAAGATATAAATTTCCATAAGAAATCCTGAACTAAAGTGAACTCCTTTTAATATTTCTATATTAAAAACAGTGCCTTATTGTTAATATCAATTAACCATCTACCAAAATGGAGCTCAAAACCTTATACATTTCTCAGACAGTTAAAGCATGCTGTCTGTCAAATGTCTTTTTCAAGGCACATAAGTAGTTTAATTCTGAATCACATCTTAGGGAAGACAGCACTTCTTAAATGTTATTATATAAATCATATTGAATACTTGGATGTTTCCTCATTTCATCATTCACTGATAAGCAAACAATAAATGCATGTAGTTCAACTTTTCATCATTTACAGTTCCTAACTCTTTCACCTTGAGCAATGGAGCTTGGCACTGTTTCTCTTTAGATTTTTTCCTGTTCAAATTGCTCATTAGGTCTTGACATGGCTTACCTATAATTCTTTGCAAAGGTACTTTTGTATATTAGCAGCCATGTAATGTTACAATCATTGTATTTGTCTATTTATATTTCCAGATAATATTTTGCAACACTTTCAGTTATTTAGTTTATATGTCATGACAAAACTTAAAATTGCTGTACCTTATATTTAGCATTTCAATTCAGCCAACCTTGCACTTGTGGGAATACATTAGGAGGAGGAGGAAGAAGAAGAAGAAGAAGAAGCTATCTAGCATTTCAATTCAGTGACCACAACTATTGTAAAATCTGAAGCAAGAGGGATGCTGTTCGTTGTACTTCATACCTGATGCAAACTTAAAAATAAGTATGGCATCCTGATGTAGACTAATTCATGTGGGAGCCAGTAGATTGTGTTATTTTTGCAGCAAAAACAGAAGGTGGGCAGAATCGAGCAAAACTTGCTAAAGTAGCAAAATGAATAATAATGGACCACTCATGTATTCAATTATTAAGAAAATACTAGCTCTTTAGAGCACTCGTGTGATAGTAAACAGTGCCAGGGAATATTTGTTTTAACTTCCATCAACAGATGAGATCAATCATATTATGATTGCCCTGAAAATTATTCTCAAGACCTTACTTAAATCTTTTACAACTTCTTACTCTGGCTAGATGTCAGCCAGGATGATCAGTTGAATTATATGTGGCATTCCCTACTTCATTTAAGGAAAAACAAATATTGTAGCTCTGGGAATTAAATTTTATCTTTACTGTAATGACTAGAACAACTAAAATGGTTTGTATAAAAAGTTCATGTCTCCATAAAAGTATGCATAAATATATTAATTGTGCATCATGTCTACAAATGCTTAACATCTTTCTGTTTCTCATAGGAAAGGAATATGTAAGAACCACTGACCGCAAACAGATTAGTGATAGATTTCCCAAGATTAAAACAGATTGCTATTAAAAACAACAATTACAATGAACATATCCTTCCTCTTGAATTATTATTATTATTATTATTATTATTATTATTATTATTATTATTATTATTATTATTATTATTATTATTATTATTATTATTATTATTGAAAAATGAAAGAATTGGGAAGAATGTTCAGGAAACCTGAAGAAATAAATGATAGCTCTTGTACAATTATATTTGCACATGTAAATATCTATGCAGATTCTCAGTCATTCAGGTCATGGTTATCCCAAAGGTTTTTCTTGTTTTTCTTTGAAGACATTTTGCTTCTCATCTCATCCAAGAAGCTTCTTCAGCTCTGACTGGATGAGAAGCCAATCAGAGCTGAAGAAGCTTTTTGGATGAGAAGCAAAACATCTTCAGAATAATCAAAGTTGGTAATTTGAATGTATAACCAATCTGCATATTATCAGCCACTAAAGCAACTTAGCATTTTCATAAAATGCTTCCTGATCACAGTACCAGATTTTGGACTGAGTTTAGTTGGGTGGTAAATTTCTAGCCACTGGATATATATCAGGGGTGAAATCCAGCAGATTCTTACAGGTTCTGGAGAACCGGTAGTGGAAATTTTGAGTAGTTTGGAGAACCCGCAAATATCACCTCTGGCTGGTCCCAGAGTAGGGTGGGAATAGAGATTTTGCAATATCCTTTCCACCCAGGAGTGTGGAGGGAATGGGGATTTTGCAGTATCCTTCCCCTGGAGTGCGGTAGGAATAGAGATTTTGCAGTATCCTTCACCTGCCATGCCCACCAAGCCATGCCCATCAAGGCCACACCACGCCCACCAAACCATGCTCACAGAACCGGTAGTAAAAAAAATGACTTTCACCACTGACATATATATATAATACCCAATGAATCTTTGGTTAAAATCTTTGGTTTTCTCTGACAGCATGCCTGAGATTGAACTGTATTTGAGATCTCTGAGAAGCACTGCCAGAGGAAAATATTGAACAGCCAGAGTGATGAAGATGTTGAATTAGGATTGGAGAAATCCAGTCTCCCCTCAGCATAGAAGCTCTCAGAACAATTTTAGGTCAGGTCTATCTAGTTCACAGGGGAGAATTCAGCCCTACAGTACATACATTACTGCCTTGAATTCTTAAACAACATATAAGATGTAAATCTAATAAATAACATCAGCCATTTAAAGTTTATATAAAGTGTCAGCATTTTTTTAAGGGCTGCATTATTTACAGATTGTTAATTGTAATTTAGGAGCAAGTGGCTAGATATTTTAAAGTTTTTGGAGTATACAAAAGCAATATCTATTAGTTTTATGGTCTACTCCAGGGGTGGGTTCTACTTATCTTTACTACTGGTTCGCATCGTGCATGCACAGATCACTTTTGATGACATTTGGGTGAGTGGGCGGAGCCTCCTGATGGTTTTACTACCGGTTCTATAGAACCGGTCCGAACCGGGGGCAACCCACCACTGGTCCACTCTTTCTATAGTCACTAACTAAAATGGGAGAAATAAATGGACTTTTCTCACCAGATGACTCTGAAAGGGAAATGGCTTTTCCTCATCTTTTGTCCCCACCGAAAAGTTTCTTATTATCAGTACCATCAGTACCACTGAAACAAATCTATAATTTCAACTATTTCCTATGAAATGAATGATACATGATTTCCTAGTAGCAACTGACTGATTTTATTAAGACATTCATATCCCTAAGCACAGAACACAGATACATTTCTTAAAACCAGCACGTTTTCTTAAAGATCAGTTTTGCTGTTTTACACTCAGTATAACATTACAACATTTTCCTTTTGGGTTATATGAAGCACAGAATTAGTGATTTTTCCCCCGCTTAGAGCTGTGTCTGAAATTAACAAGGTTTTTAACACTGGAAGTTTGAAACTGTTCAATCTTTCACATCTCAGATTTTGTTATGCTTAAATTGGCTGGGACCCAATGAATATTACAGCAAGGACTGATTTCTTGAGAAAAGGCCTAGGGTGAAAGAATGATAAATTGAGGTTAAACAACATTCATCTACATCAGCATGATACATACAAAGTATACCCTCTCTGGTTAAATTTGTGTTCCAGAATTCCCACTTGTATGTGCAGGAGTGCGGGTAGGAGATTGAGGGTGGGAATTATCCTTTGTATTATTTAGGAAACTGTCCTATTTGAAGATGTTGTCAATCATATTAAAATGATGAGCATGAATGAGCAATTCCCCTTTTAAAAGGGGAACCCCATGATATTTCTTTCTTTCTTTCTTTCTTTCTTTCTTTCTTTCTTTCTTTCTTTCTTTCTTTCTTTCTTTCTTTCTTATCTACCTACCTACCTACCTACCTACCTACCTACCTACCTACCTACCTATCTTGGATAGATAGATAGGATTCCAAGGAACACCGTCTCCAGTAGCTACTAGAAGGCCAACAGCATGGGCATCAAATAATTTCCATAATATAGGATCGGCAAATGAAAAACTCTAAAATGGGCCTCTAGCCCTTTACCTTTTTTTGGGGAGGGGAGGAGTTATAAGTTGGTAATATGTACAGGTTGGGTGAAAAAAGTGGGACACGTCTATGAGGTGCGAACAATCCTGTAAATTCCTTGGTGCCACATAAAGTAAAAATAGTGCATTTGTTCATATTCTTAAGTTATCTGAATCTGTTTCAATCAGTCATGGTTCAGAGGAAGAACAGTAACAAGAGTGATATTTCCCTACTTGAGCTTCTGGAACATTTGGCTTTTGAAACCTTCAGACATGGCACCTTCTTGGGTCGACATACAAATCTGGGGATTTGGAAGCCCATTTTTCTCATGGTTCCAATTTTACATCAAAAGCAAGGACCAGATAACTGCCTTGGAAAAATCACTGCATTTCTCTGCAGTTTTAGAATGCAGAGTGCTGCAGGTTTCCATTCTATCTCCCCTTGTTTTTCAAAATGTATAGGAAACTATACATTTTGGGGGGATAAAGAACTGGCTCACCTATAAACAGATGAGAGTCAGGCCCACTTTTCTTTTTATTTTATCATTATTGCCACCATCATCATGTGTGTCAGGTTCTTTGTGGACTCCTTAATAGGTGCAACTTGTAAGACAATTAGTGTGGTTTAAGTTAATATTATTTTGTTAAAGCTCTAATTCTTAGAATGCTGATATTATTGTAGTATATATTTATTGTATTATAAGGTTTAAAAAAGTAATTGCCTTTTACTTGTACCGTAAAGACTCTTAATCTAGACTGTGGCTCAGACTAATTCTTTTTTCTACATTCAATACTTGTGGTTTTTTTTCCCCTGCTCCAACAAAATAGCATTAATTCATAGCACTCTTCATAATTTCAGTTTCGGTACTGCATTAACAATAATGTTGCTATAGCACTAAATATTTACAGTGGGATTATAAATATTTATTTATAAATCTAAGGATTATTTGTTTGTTTGTTTAGAGTGTTTGTGTGGCTTGTTTAATAGATGTATGTAAAGACTGTATGAATGCCTAATAATTGGAAGACCGCCATTATTGTTCCCCTATAGAAAGCAAAAGCCAGAAAGAATAAATGGAAATGCTATGGGGGAGAGGTTGCTTGTTCACTGTGTCTTAGAGAGTATTTTGTGATATTCTGATCAAAGGAGTTTGATAAATGTGTGTAGAACAGCATATTCCACCTAAGCAGGTGTCATAAATATATGAATATGAAAAAAAGAAAGTTTATTGTACGCCTTCTTCGTATGATTTATATGCTTAAAAAAGGCATATGATAAAGTGAATAGGCTTGAACTACAGAATGTTTTACACAAAAATGAAGTTCCAGGATGATTGCTGAATATGATATAATGCAAATAAAGCACAGGCGGGGATGGCTAGAATGCATAACAGATAGTATAACATTAAGATATAATAACATAAGGATGTGTGATCTCTTACTGAATCTAACAATGCATCAATGTACAGTGTACAATGTATAAAGAATGCATAGTAATGTTAAAGGTATGCTGTTTAGGACCTGAATGTAAGTTATTTTTGAATGTTGACAATTCTTTTCACTGAGAATCAGAGATTTGCAACAAATGGTAGATGCAACAAGAGTCTATGATGCAACAAGAGTCTGAAAATTAGCATATCAAAGGTGGTGCCCTGCCTGAAGGAAATATGCAGAAATTCAGAAAAAGCCACAAACTGGACATGGATATAGGTAGCTCTTCAAAGCACTATCTTCAGAGTCTTCCTATATATGCAATAAGTGACAGTGGATATATATATTCTGTCCTCAAAATTATGGGAACACTATCTATTGAGTCTCTCATCTACACCTCTATAACTGTCTGGTTTGGTTCTGCAACCCAACAAGACAGACACAGACTTCAGAGGATTATTAGAACTGCAGAAAAAACTATTACTACCAACCTGCCTTCCATTGAGGATCTGTATACTGGTCAAGTCAAAAAGAGGGCTGTGAAAATATTTACAGACCCTTCACATCCTGGATATAAACTGTTTCAACTCCTACCCTCAAAACGATGCTACAGAGCACTGCACACTGGAACAACTAGACACAAGGACAGTTTCTTCCCGAACACCATCACTCTGCTAAACAAATAATTGCCTCAACACTGACAAACTATTTACTAAATCTGCACTACTATTAATCTTTTCATCGTTCCCATCACCCATCTCCTTCCACTTATGATTGTGACTTTGTTGCTTGTATCCTTACCATTTATATTGATATTGATTGTTTCCTGATTGCTTATTTGTCCCCTATGACTATCATTAAGTGTTGTACCTTATGATTCTTGATGAAGGTATCTTTTCTTTTATGTACACTGAGAGCATATGCACCAAGACAAATTCCTTGTGTGTCCAATCACACTTGGCCAATAAAAAATTCTATTCTATTCTATTCTATTCTATTCTATTCTATTCTATTCTATTCCATTCCATTCCATTCCATTCCATTCCACATAGTTAGATGCCTCATATAGAAAATTCCACTGGTCATTAGTTTGAGAAATGGCACAAAAGTATCAGTCTACCAAGAACATCTGGATGCATAGATACCTGTATTCCATTCTGAAAAAGAAAAGAAAAGTGAACCTTTCTCTTTTTCTGACATATTCCAAAGCAGTGAAGTGCTTTTATTTCTTTCACAGAGAGTAACCTAAACTCTGTTCCTAGTGACTGCCTCATTAAATGTGTAGTGAAGTGAAATGAATACATATTAATAAAGTATCTATCAAATTTATATACCATCCATCTCATTACCTACGTGACTCTGGGTGGTTTATGTTTTAAAATCATAAAAACCATATAAACAAACATAGTTTAAAAGACAGAGTGAAAAACAGAGTGAAAAACTAAAGTAAAAAGGGCAGAGGAAGCCCACTCAAGACATCAATCACCCCCAGGATTACATAATACTCCTGAATCTCCATGTTGTTTGGCAGAGCTGGGTCTCAATGCTCTTCCAGAAGGCCAGCGTCACCTCTCGGAGCAAAATATTCCATAAGGCAGAGAAAATGGCAGAGAAGGCTCTCTTCCTAGAATTCCTAAAAATTCCTTAGCCCATAGGAAATATACTTGACCAGGTGGGATGAGTCATGGTAACTGGGACAAGAAAGTGCCTTGGGTAATCTAGCCCCATGAATGAAGGGTTTTAAAAATGATGAGCAACACCTTGAATTGGACTTGGGAGCAAACCAGCACCTCATACAACTCACACCCCACAGGTGTTACATGTGTGACCCTAAGTGTACCCAAAATTGCTCACACTGCTGCATTCTGCACCAGCTGAATGACTACTCTTCAAGAGTAGTCCCATATTTTATACTTTGTTTTATTTTATTTTATTTTATTTTATTTTATTTTATTTTATTTTATTTATATTTATTTATACGTTGCAATAGTCCATATAGAAAATGACCAGGAATGAATGATTGAAAGAAGAGTTTCCCAATCCAGGAAAGGGTGTAACTGGTGTACAACACAATTGCTTCCTGCTCGTCAAGCAGGAGTTGTGAGTCCTCCTAGGTTACTCACCAGGTCCGTCTAGGCCAGTGAAACCCTATCTAAGACCAAAGATGCAGGGGAAAACCCCCACTCACAGCCACACACAGCTTTGATTGACATATTTTATTCCCCATCCAGACACCCATAGCCTCCAAGCATCGTAGAAGAACATCCACATCAACACTCAGTTCACTGAGATGAAGATGTACAACTGGATACGGTTGATATGAATCATTCATATACTGATGTAACCTCACCCCATTGTGATGGATCATTTCACCTAGCAGGTTCATGTAGACATTAAAGAGGAATGAAGAAAGCCCCATGCCTGGTGACACCCACAAAACATACAGTCTCACAAGCCACCTTTATCATGCAAAAAAAAAAAAAAAAAGCTATTGAAAATACCTACAAGACCTGAAGGATATTTTGATGTATACATGAAAACAAAAAAGTTATAAGAAAGTCTGGATTTTGGTATTTCATTGATATCTCTTAGGATCACATCTCTGTTTAGTAATGAAACAGACATCTTGATACTGGACTCCATGCAAATAATTCATAGAGTGTATTTTAAATCAGAGTCCTTTCATTCTTGCAGCAAAGTTGCCTTGAGTTTGAAAGCTAAACACAGCAAACTATAAATAATAGTACAATGGATTTTCTCCATATTCCAAGATTTTCTAGGTCTTCAGAAATGTGAAGCTTCTGCTAGTCTTTCTTTCTTTCTTTCTTTCTTTCTTTCTTTCTTTCTTTCTTTCTTTCTTTCTTTCTTTCTTTCTGACAATCTGGTACTAGTTTCTATCCAAAATGGGGAAAAAAGGGATATGACATAAATTGTGTGTTTTGATTCTCACACAGGCTTGAGAGGGACAAGTTGGGTAAATCTATATTGAAGTACTCAACAAATTTCTCTTACTCTAGTGCAA
Source organism: Ahaetulla prasina (assembly GCF_028640845.1). Taxonomy (NCBI): domain Eukaryota; kingdom Metazoa; phylum Chordata; class Lepidosauria; order Squamata; family Colubridae; genus Ahaetulla; species Ahaetulla prasina. The sequence goes on along the minus strand of NC_080541.1, from coordinate 91,086,638 downwards.
AGGGAATGTGTGCTTTCAGATTTTGTTAAAAAAACATTTGCAATAGAGTAAGAAGATAATTTTTTTGAGTACTTTAATGGACATTGATTCAATTTATTTATTTAAATCTGTATGAGAATCAAAACATACAATTTTATGTCATATTCCACATTTTCTTCCTTTTTTTGAAGTAAAGTAAAAAAATTTAAAAAGTAAAAGCATATACATGATATGTAAATGTTGCCCCCAATTGCATTTGATTAGAAAAAATCCTCCCCCTCAGTTTAGGGGGGGAAATGCAAAAATATACACATTAGGAGAGAGGCAAACGCAAAGGTGCACCATTTTACATAACCTTCTTTCATGAATATTTCAAGCAAATGGAAGGATAGAATAGAATAGAATAGAATAGAATAGAATAGAATAGAATAGAATAGAATAGAATAGAATAGAATAGAATAACAGAGTTGGAAAGGACCTTGGAGATCTTCTAGTCCAACTTCTAGTCCTGCTTAGGCAGGAAACCCTAAACCCCTTCAGACAAATGGTTATCTAATCTCTTCTTTAAAACTTCCAGTGTTGGAGCATTTACAATTTCTGGAGACAAGTTGTTCCACTGTTCACTTGTTCTGTCAGGAATTTTCTTCTTAGTTCTAAATTGCTTCTCTCCTTGATTAGTTTCCACCCATTGCTTCTTGTCTTGACTCAGGTGCCTTGGAGAATAGCTCGACTCCCTCTTCTTTGTGGCAGCCCCTGAGATATTTCTCAGCCCCTGAGTTATAGTGCAGACATGGGAAAGAAAAATAAATAATTTATACGAATCTGTCCAGTTCAAACCCACTATCTGTATTACTGTGTTTCCCCGAAAATAAGACCCTATCTTATATTTTTTTTGAACTGAAAATAAGCGCTTGGCCTTATTGCCATGAGCTCAAAAGCCCGATTGGGCTTATTATCAGGGGATGTCTTATTTTGGGGGAAACAGGGTTATGTGGAAATGCATTATGAGAATACTGTAACTCCTTTCAGATTGTAATTCCACATTGTTATTCCCACAATAAATCATCACATCTGTCCCTTTTACTGTATTTCATTTCTTTTTCCTTTAATTGTTTGAAAGGCTATTATAAAATAGAATGTACATTAACATTTAAATGAAGTACATTAATTTAACCTGCATCCAGTCTGATATGGTAAAATAGTACAGTCCAGCAAGGTATCATGTTGATACAGGGATATAGAAAAACATTCTTCTCTCATGTTGGCTATGTATTTATTTATCCCAAGACTGCTTACTTTGATTGGAAGTAGCTTTCCAGCATCTCAGGCAGAGGTCTTTTCAGTCTTTTAGCCTCACATTTAAATAGAATAACCTTTGTCCCTTATGTACTATTCAACCTTCCCAATAGCAACATTTAGGTAGGACTGGACTATACCAACTGAGTTGTTAGGAGCTGGTGTTCTTTTCTAACTCAGGGAATAAACCATTACAAATTTGAGGCCAGACCAGGGGTAAAATGCTCCCGGTTCGCACCGGCTCTCACGATTAGGTAGCGATGGCAGCTGCTGGTTCGGAGGACTGGTAGCAAAAATCCCTGGCCCCGCCCCCCTGCCTCTGCTGAGCTGCACCATCAGCAGAGGTTTTTTGTTTTTTTTTTACTTTCAAAAGTTTTTCTTCAGCCGAAACATGCCTTTAAAAGTAAAAAAAAAAACCCTCTGATGATCGCGGGGCTGAGCAGTGATCATCAAAACCCTTTAAATTTTTTTTTAGAAAAACCCTCTTCAGCCAAAGGGGAAAAAAAAAACAAGACAAAAACGAGGTTTTAAAAGCCTCCTCTGGCAATCCCAGAGGAATTTCCTAATCCTCACAGGCTTTTAAACTCACTTTTTAACAGCCCCCATTTACAAGAGCCCCCACCCATGCCTAGCCCCCTCCTCACTTACCTATAATTACTGCTCTTTCGGGCTGGCAACGCCATGCTTTCTTCAGCTACTGAAGAAAAAAAAAGCTTGCTTTGACTTCCTGCTTTGCTGGCTGAGGAACTCTGGGATTTGAAGTCCACAATAAAATAAAATAAAATAAAATAATAAAATAAAATATTTGTGCAGCTTTCTGAGATTTGGTGTCTTTCTTTAGTGTTTCACTCTAACTACACAAACACACAAAATCTCAGAAAGCTGTATGTGGCATTGTGTGTGTGTGTGTGTGTGTGTGTGTGTGTGTGTGTGAGTTGTGTGTGTATAAAGTGTGAAAGTTGGTTTTTGAGCTTTTTGTGGCTGTGTGAAGTGTGAAGTGCAGCTGCTTTTACACTGTGTGTGAGTCAGTTGTGTTGTGTGTGTGTAAAGTGTGAAAGTTGGTTTTTGATACCTCTTATTGTTTTTTATACTTTATTATTTTTATTATTTATTGTTATTGGCCACGCCCACTCAGTCATCTGACCACCAAGCCATGCCCACAAATTAAGCCACGCCCACAGAACTGGTAGGGAAAATTTTTAGATTTCACCCCTGGGCCAGACATCTTTTGTTATAATATTACTTCTACTTCACAATAATGTAGGGCAGGGGTTTCAAACTGGCAGCCTGTGGGCCAGATGCATCATGCACAGGCCACACCCACCTCAGCTCCACGAATGGGAAAAAGGTCTCAAAAATCATGTGACTGCAACGTGACACTGCGAATTTGACACCTGTGATGTAGGGGATAACATAGTAGCCATGACTAGTCAATATGTGTCTGTCCTTTCTAGCTCATTAGCCATGATTATTCACATACATTGGGGATTAGCAGAATCAGCATAATTTCTATTTTTATTTGGAAAACTGAAACTGAATGGTTGGGAAATATTATCTCTGTTAAACCTTCCTTCCTTCCTTCCTTCCTTCCTTCCTTCCTTCCTTCCTTCCTTCCTTCTTTCCTTCCTTCCTTCCTATTCAGCTATTCTAAAATGCTTAACCATACCTTGCAATTTATTGTACCCATAGTATTTTACAAATAGAATAAAACTTCCAATGTTTCTTGAGAAAGCAAGATTAAAAAGTGATGACAAGGCAGCCTACACTGATAGACTGATGTGGAAGGACAAACTGCCTGAACAGATTATAAACATCTATGATCCTACCAGCCCATTTCTTCTGGACCCTCCAAGGGATGACCCAGCTGCCAATCAAATAGCATCTGCCAATCAAATAAAACAGTTGTGCAGGAAGCAAGAAGAATCGGGAACAAGATAGCTGCCTGGGAGATCTTCAGCCATAGACCTCACAAAGAATAGACTGAATAAAGTCAGCCAAAGCCCAGGTGACAGATAAAGATGCAAACTAAAAGATAGACAAACCTGATGAGAAAAGACAACCAGACAAGAAAATGAGAAAAGAGGCAGAAGCTGAGAAAACTGGGAAGAGAACTCCCCCCCCCCACTTCCCTCAGAACTGGTATAAAAATGTTCTCCATCTGTCAGATGGAGCCAAGTTTCAGAATCAAAAAGCCCAGCTAGGAACAAATAAGTTGAAAGATAAAGAAAAAGTAAAGATTTTGACAGAACAGAGAACGAAAACAAGAAAAAGATAAAAGACTGAATCAATTCTGTAGAAAAAGGGCATAGCTCTAGAATTAGAGACAACAACAATATACAAGGATTAAGACAACCAAAATAGAACTCAGCAATAAACAAATATATTGGAGATATAGAATACAAAGATGTGAAAATATAATAAAATTGAATTTTCTAGAATATAGTATAGATGCATAAATTACAGAAAAAGTTTATTATTCAGATTGATTTTTAAATTGATGGGCTTGTATTTTTTTTCCCTAAGCTTTCCTGTTGTAAAATAAATTTGTCTTCCCAACTCTCACAAGCCAGTGAAGAGAGGTAGAAAAACCCAATCAATCATCCAAGTTCACAATACTTTGTAAAAATAAGATGATAAGGAAGATAGGATGACTGTATTCCCACCTTCTGTCCTAACTCCCTCTGCCCCTGTATCCAATCAGTTGTCAGTAAAGCCTGACAGTGTGTGGTGATTGGCTGCTTTGGAACCAAGTCTACAATCTGAAATAATGGTTATGGCTGATGAGGGAAGGACATGGGAGAGACTCCGATGCCTGCTGGTTAGCGAGACCAGTAGTTGATGGATGAGCCATCTTTCTTCATGGAGGGGGCCCATGGGGAGATGCAAGGATAGGGAGTAGGGTACAGCTATATTTGCAATTGGCAAATCACTTCATTCTCCTCCCACCAAGGTCATTCTGTTTCTCTGTTTCAGTATAGAAATATTTCTGAAAGGATGACTCAATTGGTTAAGGTTATGTAGGGTTGTCTAGTTAGTTTTTCCAATTGCTAGTGTCCCATTGAGATATAGACAGAGTGATGAAGTTTAAAAGTTTAATCTAAAGTATGAGAATCTGTGTATTGTTTTTTTAAGTCTTCCCCCCACCCCGTAATTTTGTTTTGTGAGATAGAGGTACTATAATCAAGGGAGGGAGAAATTTTTTTATTTAGCTGAATAATTTATTTTTTAAAATTCTCTTCCCAGCAGGCAGAAATTCCCAAAGTGTACCCTAAGTAAATTGTAAGACTAAGGAAAAGGTCAGCAGTAAAGTTTGCTTATTTATTTATTTATTTATTTATTTATTTATTTATTTATTTATTTATTTATTTATTTATTTATTTATTTGCCGAGTACGTATCAGATAATATATATAAGCATCAGTGGTGGGATTCAGCCAGTTTGCACCACTTCAGGAGAACCGGTTGTTAGCTTTCTGAGCAGTTCTGGCAAACTGGTTGTTGGAAGAAATCATTAGGGCAGAGAACCGCTTGTAAATTACTTGAATCCCACCACTGATAAGCATGAATTGAATACATAAAATGAATACAATACAAGAGTCAGAATACTAGAAAGTGTGGAACAAATTATATGATTGGTTAGAAAAAAGAAATCAAAATAATAAATCAGAATGTTAATCTAATTAAGTTAAAACCAGGAAGTGTAAGTTACTGAATAGTGTTAACCGGATAATGACGGTTCTGTAAATAGATACCAATGTAAATGTAAGCACTTAGAGGAACGATTGAATAAGAACAGAGAATATATATCTATGTCGATACAGTAAGCTGTAAAATAATACATGATGTAATGTTATGTCTGTTATGTGTTTTTAATGTGTTTTTGTTTTTTGTTGTATTTTTCTTTATTTTGTTTTTAAATGTCAAAAGTCTAAATAAAATATTTTTTTAAAAAAATGAATACAATTAAAGGGAACATTAGGACAGGGATGGTAGGCATGCTGGTGCTTTTATGCACGCCCCTTACAGACCTCTTAGGAATGGGGTGAGGTTAACAATAGCCAGTCTAAGGTTAAAATTTTGGGAATTTTGGGATGAAACCACAGAGTCAGGTAGTGCATTCCAGGCATTGACCACTCTGTCTCTTTCCCCACTTCAGACCCACGAGCTGGCCTTCAGATGATTTTATGAGCTATGCTTAGGTCATACCGAATGTGGTGTAGTTCTAAATTTTCTAAGCCCAATATTTCAAGTCTGGTGGCATTTTTTCCCCCTTGACCTTCATTTCATTTTAGAACATTTTGCTTCAGAGTGGGTATCAAAGCTATCTCAGAAGCTCATGTGAATTACTCCAATGCCCTAGAAAACCACTTCAAAATTTCATTAGTCCAGAATGCATGGTCATGCCCAGTTATGGATTTTGAAATGAAATACAAGCTATACTGGTTACCAGTAGACTTCAAGGTGCAAGTTAAGGTGATGACCAGGCATTTTTGGCCTTCATGTTATCTGAGGGATTGTCTTTCGCCCATGGTATCTGCCCTTCCTGTAAGGTCTGATAGATCAAGCCCAATGAGGCAAAAAGGGGAAAAACCATAAAACGAACCTGACTTTGGTTTACATGTATTGATATTTAATAGTGATCCCCACAAAAGTACAATTTTTGCAAATAGTCGAAACTGCTGACAGGGTAACTTTTAATCACAGCTTTTGTGTTGGAAATATTTATTTTATTTATTAATTTATGACATTTATTCCCATCCTGAAGACTCTTTCCAATCTTGAAAAAGAAAACCAGCTTTTCAAACTATTGCCATTTGGTTTTTATCTAAGAAAACAAATCCCCACCCCAGCAGCCATTGAGGGCAGGCAGGTTGGTCATTTTGTGACTATAGCATAGCAACATGGACCTGTTTTGAACTTTTATTTTCATTTTATAATTAACTTGTAACCAAACACATTTGAAACCATTCATTTCCTTGTTACTTGATTATAATTATGCCCTATTTTTTCATCTTCTCATCTTTCCCATTACCTTCTATAGATATCTTTTGATTTATCACTTGTTTGTGTCTATTATTTAGGATTGTATCTTATGATTTATGATGTATGACTTACCATTTTCTGGATGTACGTACACTGAGAAGTTATGCACAGGAGACAAATTCCATGTGTGTTCAATCACACTTGGCTAATAAAGAATATTCCTATTCCTATTCCTGTTCCTATTCCTATTTCCAGTGTAACTGGGGTCTCTTTATATTAAACTTAGCTATGAGTGTATAACCTGGCTTTGCAAACTCCTAATAAAGTGTTTGGAAACTGGAGAACTATAGTGTTCTGCTTGAATACATGAAACAAATTTAAACTTGTAGGTGGTAAATGATATGGAACAGGAGTTCCTTTTTATAGATTTTTCTCCAACAGAGAAACTGAAGCAACAGAGAAATGAAGGAACCATCTTTTGGAAGAAGAGAAAACCACTGCCTTCACCATTATCAGTTACTGGCAGGATTAAGAAACATCTTGGAAAACTGTTTTATAGAAATTTGTGAGAACAATTTAAACCTTCATATGTAAAATACCGAATTTTTAAATGGTTCGATCTTGAGATGTATTAACTTAAATAGTTTTTCATTCATATTATTTCACTAAATGCATCACAATTTATTATACGACATTGCATTTTCATGGGTGTTTATTTATCCTTTGAATTTTAGGCTTTGATTATAAACTTCCTCAAAAACTAAATAATGTTTTCCTTAATGGCAAAGACAAGAAAATCTATCTGAAAGATTCTTGCTGTTTAACTCTCAAATGAATGAGGTAAATTTATTTCAAGGATCACAATTTTATTACAGTAAAATGAAATTAACTAAAAAAAATTAATGTTTTTCATTTTATTTACCTTATTTCCAGTGATTAGTATATTCTACAGAAAAATAAAAAGGAGACGAACAAATAAAATATTAAACCAATGTTTCAGACCAAGTAAACTGATCTATATTTGGATAACACATCTCCCTCCTTCCCCCCCCCCACACACGCTATCTATCTATCTATCTATCTATCTATCTATCTATCTATCTATCTATCTATCTATCATCAACTAGCTAGCCTAGCTAGGTAGGTAGTTAATATATCTAAATCAATGGCTCTTAATAGCAATCCCAGTCAAGCAGAACATTGAAGGCTTTTTTAGAAATTTATATATTTTTTTATTTTTATTTATTTATTTATTTGTCAAACACAACAATATATATAAGTATAAGCATGAAATAACAATCCGAATAGAATAGAATAGAATAGAATAGAATAGAATAGAATAGAATAGAATAGAATTTTTTTATTGGCCAAGTGTGATTGGACACTTGGAATTTGTCTTGGTGCATATGCTCTCAGTGTACATAAAAGAAAAGGAACCTTCATCAAGGTACAACATTTACAACACAAATGATGGAGTTGGGGAGCCCATTTTTGCTGCCACCAGCACCCCCAACATGATTGATGTTGAGCTGGCCATGCCCACTCAGCCCCCCTGAGGTCACAACCCTGATGCGGTCTTCAATGAAATTGAGTTTGACATCCGTGGTTTAACACTTTCAAACTCACTTACAAAACATATACAGAAAAGAGGCTTGAATAGGAGAATCCTTGGCTAGAACAAAGTAAATTCTAAAGTGGGGAATGTGAAAAAAGAGATACAAATTAGATTACAGGCTGAGCTTAGTGATATGAAGCAAAATAAGCAGACAGACAGCAAATAGAAAAGCATTTGGAGGAGTGCTGTGGAGGATAGGGAGTAGAGTATTAAAACAATCGAGATTGAGATTTATTTATTTATTTATTTATTTATTTATTTTATTTATTTTATTCGTCATAACAATATAACAATATATATATACAAGCGTTGCATAAAGGGTTATATAATATATGAACGTATATACGAGGAGAAACGAGGTACTAAAAACATATATATACATAGGGGAAGAAACAGTAGGACAGGAACGGTAGGCACGCAAGTGCTCTTATGCACGCCCCTTAGAGTCCTCTTAGGAAAGTGGTGAGGTCAACCGTGGACAGTTTTTGAGTAAAGCCTTTGGGGTTATGAGAAGAAACTACAGAGTCAGGTAATGCATTCCAAGTATATACAATTCTGTTACAGAAATCGTGTTTTCTGCAATCTAAACTGGAGCGGTTGACATTGAGTTTAAATCTATTGGTAGCTCTTGTGATATTGTTATTGAAACTAAAAAAATCATTGACAGGAAGGACATTACAACGGATGATTTTATATGCTAAACCCAGATCTTGTCGAAGGCGACGAAGTTCCAAGTTTTCTAGACCCAAGATATCAAGTCTGGTGGAATAAGGTATTTTATTAGTTTCGGAGGAGTGGAGAATTCTTCTCGTAAAATACCTTAGGACATGCTCAACTGTGTTGATGTCAGATATATGATATGGGTTCCAGACAGGAGAGCAGTAATCGAGAATTGGCCTAACAAATGTTTTATATGCTCTGGTCAGTAGCGTGGTGTTTTTTGAAAAGAAGCTACGTAAAATTAAGTTAACAACTCTTAGAGCCTTCTTAGCTATATAGTTGCAGTGGGCTTTGGAACTTAAATCGTTAGATATAAAAACTCCAAGGTCTTTGACAGGGTGGGGGTCATCTGCGAGGCAATGTCCATCAAGCATGTACTTTGTGATTGGGTTCTTTCTTCCAATATGCAAGACTGAGCATTTACTGGTTGAGATTTGTAGTTGCCAAATTTTAGACCAAGCAGTTAGATGATCAAGGTCCTTTTGAATTGTGGATGTATTGTCAGTGGTGTTGAAAAGTTTGACATCATCAGCAAAGAGAACACAGTTACTTGAGATATGATTACAAAGATCATTTATGTATATTATAAAGAGAGTAGGTCCAAGAACGCTGCCTTGAGGAACACCACTCTTGACAGGAACAGGATTTGATAGAGCATTACCAATTTTAACTATTTGTTGTCTGTTTGACAGAAAAGCAGATATCCAGTTGTGTAAGGGTCCTGAAATGCCATAGGATTTTAATTTTAGGAGAAGTTTATCATGTACTACTGAGTCAAAAGCTTTACAGAAGTCTATGTATATTGCATCTATTGATTTACCTAGATCAAGATTTGTAGTCCATAGGTTTTACAGTGGAGAAGTTGTAAATTGCAAGATAATTTTTTCCTGAAGCCAAATTGTTTATTTGTGAGAAGGTTGTGTATTTCTAAGTGTAAGGTAATGGATTGGTTGATGATGGATTCCATAACCTTGCAGGCGACATAACATAGGAGATTGGTCTATAATTATCAACTAAGCTGGGGTCGCCTTTTTTGAAAACTGGAATGACTGTGGCTAGTGACCAGAGACTGGGAAGGGAACTGGTAGTAAAAGCTATATTAAAGATTATACTTAGGGGTTCTGCTAGATTACTAGAGAGTTTTTTTAAAAAATAAGCACAAAGTCCATCAGGTCCAATGGATAGAGATGGCTTCAATTTACTTAGAGCTTTACCAACATTTTCTTCTGTAAAATCAACATTAGTTAAGTTGTCATGCTCGTTGCTTATACAATTAGGAAATGTGGGATGAGTGCCATCACTGTTGACAAAAACTGATGCAAAGAATTTGTTAAAGAGGTTTGCTCTAGTTACTTCATCATTGTATACATTGCCATCAGAGTCTTTTAGTGGTGGCATGCATCTAGAGTTTTTAAGCTTGTTGTTGACAAAATTATAGAAGGCACGATTGGAATTAGTGCAGAAGATCCTCTTCTTGCTTGGTGTGGTAATTTGTGCATTCAGTTTTATTTGGTTACATATAGATCTGTATCGTTTTTAAAATTAGCTACATAGCCCTTTTGTTTCTTTTCCAGAGGATCTTTTTAGATTGAAGCTTTTTATTGATATGGGTAGTTTGCTTTTCCTGATCTTGGTGGTAGTTTGTGGTACGATAGTTCTATGACTCTGTTGATTTCGATTAGGAAAACTCTATAGTGGTCTTCAGCAGTTATACAGGTTGAGAACAGATTTTGCCAGTCCAGAAATGAAAGATCATTGTTTATAAGGTCATAATTGGCTTTTTTGAAGTTGTAGATGGGAATGCTATTGATATGATGATTTAAGTGACAACGTATATTAAGATGGAAGTCAATCATGCAATGATCACTGTTGGAAAAGGGTTCTCTTATTTGTAGTCCATAAATGGTATTGTTGTTGTTGCAGAAGATGAGGTCAAGGCAGTTGTTTAGTCTTGTACTGTTAGTTACAAGTTGTTCAAGACCTAGGTTTGTAACAGCGTTGTATATTGTAGTGTGGATTGGATCAGTTGTATTTTCGTTTGTTATCCAGTTGATGAGAGGTAAATTTAGGTCACCCAGGAAGATGAGTGGATATGGGCAAGAGGCAGCCCACGTTAGTAATGAGGTTAAAATATTAGCATGAGTAATATCGTAGTCGGGGGCTCTGTAGCATAGAATGAATCAAAGTGCGGTATTAGATGATAGGTCGCATACAATAGTTTCAGGAAGAGAAAGTTTGTGTGCAACTTGAATGTTTTTTAGATTCAATGACTTTTTATAGAAAATAGCCACTCCACCACCTCTTCGGTTTTCACGATCTGAACGGTGAACTTGATATTCTTTGTTTAAAATGATGGAATCAGGGATGGATGAGATTAGCCATGTTTCACAAATAAATATGATATCAAATGTACCACTGTTTAGCAGGAGGATAAATTCAGGTAATTTGTTAAGAATACTTCTTGCATTCATCAATTTACATTTAAAATCTGTAGAAAGAGGTGTTAAAGAGGTAAGGGGCGTGCATACCTAGTTTTGAATGTTAGTTGGTTGAGGGATATGTACAACTGGTGGTGGTATAGGAGGTTGGATGAGTGGATGGAAGTTTTGGGTGGAGAGTGCTTGGATGTTGGGTACTTGACTGTTTGTTGATATGGTTGGTTGGATGGATGGTTGAAAGGCTGGTTGAAAGGTTGGTTGGATGGATGATCGGATGGCTGGTTGAATGGTTTGTTGGATAGCTGTACGGATGGCTGGTTGAATGGTTTGTTGGATGGCTGATTGGATGACAGTTTCGATGGATGGTTGGTTGATGGGTACTTGATTGGTCGTTGGGATGGCTGGTTGGATGTTATGAGTGATGGGGGATTTGGTGGTGAGTTTTTGATTGTAGGATTTAATTTTAATGCAGTTGGCACAGTAATCAATATATAGGTTTGATTCACCATCATCTTGCCTTTGTTTAAGTTCAGTGCGGAGTTCACGAGAACGTATCCGCTGCAGGAAAGATAGATCAGGGCGTGATCTAAGTTTACTGTAGGCAGGATTTGTTTTAGCAATAGAGTTGATGGTATATATGAACTTACGTTTGCTGCTCTCGTTTATGCAGATGACTCTGCAGAATCTTGGTGCTATTGATCCGTCACTGTTTTTATATTCAGGACCATCTCTGGAGACTGCAATTATTTCATTTGGGGAGATGGATGATGAATTATAATTTCCAATTATGTTGTGAATTTTGGTGATATCGGGTTCATTTGTGTTTTCTAGACCAAATAATATTGCATTATTTATTTTTTGACCTCTCTCCAAGGCATCTCTAATAAGTTGGTCAGTAGTAAATTGTTGTTTAGGTAGAGTTGAAGGATGAGTATTATGTAAAGGTAGATGAGTTGGGAAGAGATTTAGATCAGTCGAGAAATCATTTTTTTGTGTTGTAATTTGTTTTATCAGATTGGTGAAACTTTGTTCTATAACTGTTAGGATTTTTTTTTCTAAGTTTTGTTCAATGGCTAGTATTCTTTTTTCTAGGTTTTGTTCAATAGCTAGTATTCTTTTTTCCAAGTTTTGTTCAATTGTAGCTATTATTCTTGTTTCTAAGTTTTTATTGTGACATCTTAATCAGAGGTGGGCTTCACATAATTTAATAATCAGTTGGTCTAGTGTAGAACCAAAAATGTGAGCGCGCAATTGCATGCTGCTTCAAACACATGGCAATTTCATGTGCGCAGCTTCTCGGGCAGCCATGGTGAGTAGAGCAGGCAAGGAACGGCAATCAGCTGGGCTGTGTGGCTCAGGCGAGCAAGCCAGAGAGTGAGATATATAGGACGAGATAGCACTAGGGCAGGTGGGTGGGCCCAGCTGGTGGTCGGAATACTGGTTCTCCTGAACCGACTCAAACTGGCAGCAGCCCACCCCTGATCTTAATATAATACATACAAAAGGGGAAGGCTTTGCAATATTAATCCTACCTGTTTTAATACCTAAATACAGATTCTACTACAGTTGGCATAGTAAGCACATGATGGTTGGGAGATTAAGGAAAACATAGGAGACTAAGACTCTTTAATGGTTGCTTCAGTCTTTTCTAAAACCAATGAATCCTGAAGATTTTAGTTCTTTACATTTCCAGCCAGACAAAACATTCAAAATCTATAAATTGGACTGTCTGGAGAAATAGGGAATATGTTAAGAGAGCAAAGGTGAACTTTTGATTGGTTGTCATCGACAACAAAAATCTATTTTTGTTTTTTGTGGGGGAGAAGGGATTAATGAAAATTCTACCTTGCCTAATCTGATGGTGTGCTGCATCTGCACCAAGTATCTAGAAGACTCAGTGGCAAAAAGGAAAGAGGAAGGAATAATCCTGTGTCACCTAACCATAAATTCTAGCCACTTATTCCTACAGCATTTAAAACTTCTGAAACATGGACTGAATGTATTGTGGCTCATGCAGTCACTTTACTCACCCTTTAAAATAACCAGGCCAGTTTAGTACAATCTCCATATTCAAGACAAACGATGGTTAAAATTTGCTTATAACTTTTTTAAAATATGAATAAAGCACTAGAAACCATGGTTCATTATCCATCTAGACTTAATGGGATGTCCCTCAATTACTCTAGTTTATATCCTATTTATTTTTCTTTTAATCTTGGATTCCTGCAAATCCTAGTCCTTTTTCTGACCAACTATCAACTACGAGAAGTGCCTCACTAACGGAATTGTTCTTCCGTTGATAGGCTCAGGAAGTAACTAGATGGGAATTCTAAAGAAAAGAAGAAGAGAGGGGAAAAAAGGAGGGGGGGAGAAATCCACCCACCTTGAAATGCCCTGTGGATCCCTAAGAGGCAACTCGAAAAACACTTGGTATTTAGCAACTTTTCTTTTTCTTTCTTTCTTTCTTTCTTTCTTTCTTTCTTTCTTTCTTTCTTTCTTTCTTTCTTCTTTCTTTCTTTCTTTTTCTTTCTTTCTCTCTCTCTCTCTCTCCTTCCTTCCTTCCTTCCTTCCTTCCTTCCTTCCTTCCTTCCTTCTTTTTCTTTCTTTCTTTTCTTCATAACTTAAAGTATATGCACCATGTCTTGTACAAACACATAATCTTGTTCCAATCTTCTTCCAATATTTGAGGGGCTGTCATAGAAAGGAGGGGGGTCAACCTATTTTCCAAAGCACCTGAAGGACAGACAGGGAATAATGGATGGAAACTGTAATCAAGGAGAGATTCAACCTAGAAATAAGGATAACTTTTCAGACAGTGACAACAATCAACCAATGGGACAGCTTGCCTTCAGAAGTTGTGGGAGCTTCAGCACTGGAAGCTTTCAAGAAGAAACTGGATTGCCATCTGTCAGAAATGGTGTAGGGTCTCATACTTGTGTGGAGGGTTGGACTACATGACCTACAAGGTCCCTTCCAACCCTGTTATTCTGTTATATCGACACAACATGGGAGGATGGAGATGTTATCAAGACAGACAAATCTGTTCATTCAACCTAGCCAGAGATATGATGTTCAAGTTCTCCTTATTTCTAGACTGCTCCTGTGTCTGTCTCTTTTTCATCTTACCTTCATTATTTCCACACCAACTGTTTGTGCAAGGCAACTGCTCTCCCTTTCTTGCAAAAGAGAAGGAAATCAATTCTTTAGTGGTGGTTCACTTCTACACTATCATTTTAAATTATCCTCTACCTACTAACCGAAACAGGAAGAATGAAGTGACAGTGAATACCAACAAGCAAGCTGCTTGTTCATATTGTGATTTAGTAAGCCAAGACACCTGGCTGTGTCTGAAGTGTGAACATGGCAAATATTTACTTTCACTCTAGAAAAACTTGATGTCTAAAAAGCTGCATATAGATTGGAAGAACAATGAAGAAAATGAAGAAAAAATACATGCCATTACAAGGAGAAAAATGTTGGAAACTGCCTGCATTTTGGCATAATCATTTATCTCTTTTCAGTATATACTGAAGGCTGGAATGTTGTTTTTGAATGTAAATGTTTTGACATAGTTAATTTATCAGAATGTGAAGCTGCTGTCTCTGAGATCTTAAGGGGGAAAGAGGCATGCTCTCTACAAGCTACTTGAGTTTTAAAAATAGTTTTTCAAAAGTCTGAGTTACCATGCATGACTTACAAAGATGATATGTGAGTCTCCCTCCCTCCCTCCCTCTCCCCCTCCCTCCCTTCATCTCTCTCACCCTCTCCTTCCCTCCCTCCCTCCCTCTCTCTTTCTTCTCTTTCTCTCTCTCATAGAGTGATTATGTTTGTGTGCATGGAACTGGAAGCTATGATAAAGATGGATTTCATATACATTAGATGCAAGTATTTTTTCCCCCTACAATGTTGAAACAACTTTTATATTCAGGTCTGTAGTTCAACCTAAGGTCAGTCTAGCAGCAGGCAAACTAATTTTCTTTAGGCAGATGGTTAGCAACCTTTGCAAAAGGGATTGATGCTTTTAGCCCATGGGAAACATTTTTCTTCAGAATGGCTAGTAATGGGTCCCCTCATCAGCAATCTCAATGTGAAGGTTAAAGTTGCATCCCAAATGCACTAACTGCTTATTCTTTGGTTACATTACTGAATAGAACATATATTTTCCCCCTGCTGCTGCCGCCTTATGTTGACCTTGCTATTCCCTAGGAAAATGAACCTCTTTGAAAAACTTTAGAAGTCTTAGATCATGGTGCATTACTGCAAGCTCACTATGAACCTAATTATGGCTGTGGCTTTATGTAAGGGATATCAGGCTAAGACTACAGCCACGAATATCCCATTTCAGCTAATTTGGTATTATACTGGCCAGAACATAGAATAGAAATTCAAAACAGAAGGTACCATTTCCATAGTTGGAGCATATGTGAGTTGTTCTTCTTTCTCTATCATGAATGGATAGAAAAAGAGGCAGAGAGATATGTCACAATTTTGAAATGAGAAATTACTCCCCATAAAGAAAGGGAAAAAAAACAAACCCAAAAAACCAACAACTTGTGACCAGGGCAAAATGCAGCCATCCTTCCTGCCCTGGATATGAAATAAGTTGTGTATCTGAGTCAAGTAAAGTTAAGGCTGTAATGAAGATTTATCTGAGTCCCCGGATAGAACATTCCGTCATTGTCCAACCATACATGATTGTTGTCAGCTTTGGAAGCCATATTAACACCAGAAGATTCCACGCTGCCACCTTCTGTGCATGGGAAATTAGGATTTAGTAGAGGGAATGTAGTTAGATAAAATAGCATTCTTCTTTTTAGTCAAGATCATGACAGTCCTGCATCTGGAAGAGGGGTTGGAGTGGTGTCTCGAGATAAGGTGGATGGTGACTGGAACATGTGATGGACTGATAGGTGCAGGGGCTGGATTTGGGGTTTTGATTTTGACTCTCAGATTCGGGTTTTCCCACATGTGCCAGTATACCTACTCTAATAAATGGGAACTTTGAGAAATACCTGTTTCGGAGTATTAATTGAAGTTGGGGTTCTCTGGAACGCTGACAATTATATTTTTCTCTCCCTGAAAAAATTCTAATGTTTTTAGGTTCTGTAGATTCAAACTCTGCCTTAAATGCCATTGGCAGTATCGCTCTCAACTTCAACATTTACAAATATCTATAGGCAGGAGAACATGGGGTACATATTTAGGTTCTGCTCTAAACCTCTATAGTACATGTTCACCATATGCATGAAAGGACATGATGAGTCTTGCTTTCATGACCCTGCCCTTTGGAACACGTATAGCTTAATTCAGGGGTGAAATGATCCCGGTTTGGAACAGATCGCGCGACCCAGAAGCGATGGCCCCAGTGGTTCAGAGAACTGGTAACAAAAATCTCTGCACCCCCCACCCCCATGCCCAGCTGAGCTGTGCGATCATCAGAGGTGGGGTTTTGTTTTTTTACTTTTAAAAGCATTTTTTTCTTCGGCCAAAAAAATGCTTTTAAAAGTAAAAAAAAGAAGCCTCTGATGATTGCACAGCTCAGCTGGGATCATCAGAGACTTTTAAAAGCATTTTACACCCTCTTCGGCAGAACAGGTTGTAGAAAAAATGCTTTTAAAAGTAAAAAAAAAAGTTGGCCACGCCTATCCAGTCACATTACCCCCCCCACCAAGCCACGCCCACAAAACTGTTAATAACAAATTTTACATTTCACCGCTGGCTTAATTGCAAGTCTAAGCATTAGATCCTAATTTTAAAAGAAAAGAATTATGTACTGTATTAAATGTCTTTTGGTTAAACAATTTTACTTTCTTGGGAAGGTGTATTTGGACTAAGGGATTTTAGCCTGACCTTCACAATTCTTCTTTAGCGCTTAAAAGAATGCCACTTGAGGTAAGTGTGTTTCCTCTGAAGCACAAAATAAAATAATGTTGTTTTGACCTTGAGACAAAACATTCTGAATGTTGATGTAGCATTTGGAGTAGAAATAGTTATTTTAAACATGGAATGTTCAGTATAGCACCCATATGGTAACCATTGAATATGGAATAGTCAAGTATTACTTCTGAACATTAAATCCCCAATTAGCTAGTATGGCTACCTTATGTCTAATTCTATCTTCCATGAATTTAATTCCTGTTTAAATATTATCCCAACTACAGTTCCAAAACAAAAACTTATCAATAGTTCCATAGTTTATTTCTTATTTTTTTTAAAGGATCACAGGAAGCCAAATATAATAAAAAAGTATATTTTTAAAAGTGCAGAACTCTTATTAAAATTAAGCACTTTTAAGTCTCATGGATATATGTAGCACTTGGTTAATGAACTTCCTTTAACTATATATTTTCTCTACTTAACAATCATGTTTGAGAATGAAATGGAGAAGCTGTTATCAGCTTTCATGACATTGGGGACAACTGACTTAATCAGGAAGTAAAGTCATTTCTTGGGAGAAAAAAAAATAAAGTTGCTTTTTTCACATATCTTTACTTAGGGAAAGGAGGGAGGGAGAAGGAGAGAGAGAGAGAGAGAAGGACAGAGGGGGAAGGGGGAAGGGAGAGGGAGAGAGTGAGAGGACGAGGGAGGGAGGGAAGGGAGGGAGAGAGAGAGAGAGAGAGAGAGAGATCTAAACATTACCACCTGCAAATATAGATAATAGCAAAAAAAAACCTGCTGCTTTTCTTTACTGTCTGGAATCAAATGTGTATTTTTGTTTGGAAGCCTTCAAAGTGCAGCCCAGAGAAGGTGACTTTATTTGCTCCCTGCTGCAAAGCTTCATTTCAAAATGACAACTTGCACTCCTTATGTAAAGTGTTGCTCAGTCACAATATTTCAAGGTATGGGCAAAAGAAGAAAAGAATCCCAGGGAAGCATACTTTATCCTCCCATTTGAAACTAGGAATCATTGTCCATCATTTTATACCGTAAATAATCATTAAATGCAAAATAGTCTCTCTAGCAGTGTTATATAATAGCAGCGTTGCCATCCATTTATATACAAGAGCTTGGATCCCAGCTATATTTTAGCCACTAAAATGATGCCAATTCATCTCTTTGTAAGTTTTGATCATGAGAAAATGAATGAGATCACACTTCAGTTTGTCACAGCCACTCTAGCTCAACAAAGGCTACCCAGGGTAATTTTGGAATATGTAACACACCTACATACATCAAATGTCTGTTTATCGGATTTTTAATCTATCATTCCATTCTGTGAGTATCTGCATTTATCCCACTTGATTGATTTCAAAAAACTAAACAGAACTTGGCTTTATAATTATATGAGTGAGATGGATAAGAGACCAATTAGAGTTCTTGGAGTTACAAACTAAACTGGAAAGTTGGAAAAAGTAATCTGAGAAGGTCACAATAGGAAAGGGTTTTCTCCCCCCCCCCCCGTATTTTTGCTGAGAAAACTTGCCTGCTAGTTAGTGCATTTCTAGATGCTTACTTATTATGGGCATTTTAAAATACTTTCTCTTAATGAACACTTATTTATATATTTTGAAGATGGGAATTGAAAGAATATCTAGATTTTAACATAGGTGTAATTGACTTCTGGGGAAGAAACAATGATCTGAAAACAGATCCACTCTCAACTGAAGATGAGAATGAGATGAAGATGAGAACTGCAGAATCAAGACCTAGTGAATAAACTGGCTCTTTGTAATTCAGTCCAGACTAAGAAAAGGACATGAGATTGCCCACAAGAGGTTAATGCAATTACTCATTACAAGACCACAAGACAGCAGGTTTAGAGCTCTGAGAACAAGAGAAAAGCATCTTTGCTCAAACTATAACCAGTGTCTTTCCAATGGTCCCTAGGTTTGCATGCTTCCATTCCTAATCACATTTGGAAACTGCTTTTCAGCTAAATGTGTGTGGAGATTCTCAGTCATCCAGGCCATAGTTGTCTCAAAGGTGTTTTGTTTTGTTTTTTCAAAAGGCAACTGGACTGCTTTTCTTTTTTCTTTTTCCTTGAGAAAGAAGAACAAAATGTTTCATTTCTCATCCAAGAAACTTCATCAGTTATAATGGTGGGGAGAATGGAAGAATAGGGACTGACAGTTGAGACTGGATGGTTGAGGGAATGGAAGGACAAGTTCTGATCAGATTGCAGGGAGGTGGGGGAATGGAAGGATTGTATTTCTTTGCAGGAAGAATTATACTTTGCAGGAATTGTACTTCCTTTCTTTGCAAGAAGGATTGTACTTCTTTGCAAAGGTTCTTATAAATCTTTCAGCTACTAGGAATCTTTGGATCAACAGGTTTACAGCACTGGGTCAGTCTCTCACAATCTTTCTCAAAAGAATATATTTTGGAATAAACAATAAAAGGATGACTAGAAATTTGATTCTAGAAAGTTACAAATGGTCTAAGGGTCCAGATGGATTTGAAATAAGCATTTTGGAATTCATTATGAGAAACCTTCCCATAAAAAATGCTTTTGTTTTCAGTTCTGTTTTTTTTTTAAAGATAGGATAGACACTGAAGATTGAAGATGTTTATTCCACTGCAAGCTGAGAGATAGTGGTTGAATTAAGTTCAACTAAAAGCCTTTGCAAATGAGCAGAAAATTCATCCTTCCACGCAAGTCTGAATAAAGCATGGACAATGATAGCAAGGTTGTTTGTATGGTCATTTGCATGCCATTTTTTTTTTTGTGCCCCAGCATGACATTGAGAATAGCAATAGTAATGTTCCCAAATCATTAAAAAAATGCATTTAACTGCAGTAATATAAGATTGTTAATAAAGCCCCAGACAGAAGAGCTAGATAATAGACACAAAAAACAACAACAAATAAAAGCAAGCACAGCAGCTAAAACGCATCCAGTTTCCCAGCAGGAAACGTCATTTGAAAAAGCCAATTTACAGTATGATTTCAGAAAAAGTGCCAGCAATGGGACTGTGTGAAACTCATCCATGAAGGTGTTACAGGAAATGGTTGTCTAGCTCTACAGCTGTCAGGTTTGAAATGAAGCAAAACATAGTCTAGCATCTTCTTTGTCGATGAAGTAGCGAAAAAAAATAGATACGAATGTAGATGTTTTCTAAAAAACTCAGTACCCAACCATCGATAGCTTGAAAGGCCAGATTTGGAAATGGTTCCAACTATTTGGGGTTTAGCCTATTAGTCTTGAGCTAAAATAGAAATAAGATGCTCTCTGAGATTTGTCCCTGCCTTGAAAAATGCTGCAGGACCCTGCACTAACAGCAATTTCCAAACGGTTGTTAAAAGGTATAGAGCTGCTCTTTTGTCCTGGGTGTGCAAACCTGAATGGATTGCAATAGAGAAAGAGAAAAAAATATATCCTGCTTTTGATAAAGCAAGAGCAGGTAATACAAGTAAGAGAATGATGTCTTTGTTATAAAAGATGACACACACATACCCAGAAAGAACTTCTGTATGTGAATTATTTTTGCTCTCACCCAATGGTAATCAATGCTTCAATCAATAAATGTGCAAGCAGGAATTATGTTTAAGTTCCCCCTGTGTTTGAGATGAATAATTCTAGTACCTTATCAATATATTAATATTTTTCCCAAGACTGCAGTGAAAGGTTGTAAAATGTTGATAAAGAGAAAGATTTCAAGGGTTTTTGTTGTTGTTGTTGTTTGGGTTTTGTTTTGTTTTTTTGTAACTTGATGACTCCATCATTAAAGCCAGCTGAGAACATCATTAATATGTTCACTCTAAGCAGAGAGTCCAGTGTGATTTTCTCTCCTTCAGTTTGCCTCTTGATTGTTTCATCTCTTTATTGAATTCATGATGCAATTATGTTTTTAAGACTTCTTTCATTCTGTTAGTATTGTTGTTAAACTATTGCAAAATCTTCCTCCTCTACCATACTCACAACACATACCTTTTTCCAATGGTTGGTTACTTATTTCAAAGTATGCTATTAATTTGGAAAAAAAAAAAGTATCTTCTATTTTATGCTACCAAATATGGAACTATATTATGCATTATATTTTTCCACTTGAATCTCAGACTTATTCCTGATTTTTTTAGAAGCACTGCATTAAAGGGAATTAATGTCCATGGAGATTCTCAGTCATCCAGGTCATCCAGAGCTGAAGAAGCTTCTTGAATGAGAAGCAAAACTTCTTCAAAGAAAAACTAGAAAGTCCAGTTGCCTCTTGAAAAAGCACTTTTGGCAACATTAAAGAGAATAGAATATATGAGTGGTTATCATCTAACTTATTTTTGCTTACTTAGGATAGCAGCTCATGCTAAATATTTAAATTTGAGCCTTTTTTTTAGTTAAAGTGGTAAAACAACATCTCTGAATCAGAGATTGAACATTGTCCCACTGTTGGGACAAGTCAACAATCATTTGTCTTGCAAGTGTACTTTGTCATTTAGAAACTCTGCTTTGCGTAATATAGCATGAACATACTTGAGAACTTTTGACATACTGTACTGGTGAAAATTTGCCCGAACCAATCAGTACTGTCTTTACTGATAGTGGGAAATGCTGCATGGGATACAGGTCTCATTATGGTTGACATTCTAGTCTACATTTTCTCTATCATATTGAAAAGCAAAAATGTGGAAGCCTCAATAAGCATTATAAGCAGTGTAAGAGTAAGAGGCTGTAATGAGATCCATATGTGCTGCTGAGAATTATTTTCTTTACATATTAGCAGCCTACTAATGTTTATTTTTAAAAAATAGTAAAGAATGCAAATTAATATGAGATGAATTTTAAAATATTAACTATGTGCGTGAAACTAGAGAAAAAGGCAATTTCAGATTTATTAATTATTATTAATTAATTATTAATTATTTTATTAATTATGGCCTTAAAGGAGAAAAGAAAAAGAAAAGGGAAAAGAAACTCACAGAAAGAAAGGGGAACTATGTAATAGAATGAGACAAAAGGAATCTAGCCTTGTAGAGTGTAGCTGATGGGTATGTGCACAAAATGATAATATTGTTATGAATGAAACGGCTAAAGTATATTTCATAAAGTATGAAATTTATACTGGTTTATTTTACAAAGTATATATTCTGCTCAGTTCCACTGAATCAGAGTAGCTTTTATAAAAACATATCATAAATATCGGTTCAAATAACGTACATAGAAAAAACCACAGGATAAGCCAGGCACTCTGCCTCATGAAATAATCTTTTTGTAGCCTTCCCGAATTCTAAATCAATTCAGGGTCTTAGAGTGATGACATTACCACAGAAAAAGATAATTCAACAGGGGTTCTCGGATACCTTGAAAACATTAATTCAGCTCTACATGAGTATTGATAGAAGGCAGGAATTTTGGCAGATTTTTAATAGAAGAGAGAAATTCCTCTATACTCTTTCATACATTCTTCTCCTTCTTTGCCCATTTATCAAAGACTTTGAATGTTGAACCTATGGGAGCCAGCTGGGTTCTGCTGTCAGATGGAGAGAAACAGCACCAGTACAAACATAGTCTGTGCTAAAAATTGTGGAGAATCTGCCCATTTACACAAGAATGTCCTGCTAAGACCCCACTGTCTGAGGCAGCTGTTAAGTGTCAAATCTGTGGTAAAGGATAGCATGCTGTAAGAAGAGGGTCCAACTGGGTTGTTGAAATAAAAGTCAGCACCCCCCACCCCAACAGAAGGATCAGAGAAGAAGTTCTGAAAATTAAGTGGGGCTCATACAAGGCCCTAAAACTGGGTACTTCGAGTACAATTAATGATATAATCTGCATAATTATTTGAAATGAAAATTCTTTATACTTGATTTTTAGGAACTTCAATCTCATTGTCCCAAAGATGCTTTTTCAAGAGGCAACTGGACTTTCTGAAGAAGCTTCTTGGATGAGAAGTGAAACATCTTCAAAGAAAAACCAGAAAGTCCAGTTCCTTCTTGAAAAAGCACCTTTGGAACAACCATGACCTGAATGACCGAGAATCTCCATAGACATTCAATCTCATTGCTTTTAAATATTGAAATATCTTGCCCACATAGAGCTATAAAACATTTATTTTTGCCTTACGTTTCAAATCCTCTGGTTATGCTGCCACTTTTGGGAAAGGACGGGGATACACCTTCAGATTTAGGACTGCTGTATAAAAGTTCTTTCCAAAGCATAATATCCTGCTGAAAGAAATTATTCCTGGAATAGGATTGCCTAAAAACTTCGAGAAAAATTGCAAAAGGGATTTAATCTCTCCTCCTCATCACTAGTTGAGTGCCTTCATTTTTTTATTTTTTATTTTTTGTTATTTTTTGTTAAAAAAGAAGATGGACCATTTGGTGGTATTTATGTTTATTGACTTTTAAACTCTCTAGATGTCAGATAGCTCGACCTTCTTCCCCTAATCTCTGAACTTTTACAACCACTACATCAAACATTATTTTTTAGCAACTTAGAGGGAACCTTCGAAATGATTTTCATAAAAGATGGGTGCAAGTATTTAACTGCCTTTGACAAATGTTATGGCAAGTTTGAACATACAGTATGTCATTTGGCTTCCTTTCAAGCTTTTAGTCTTCATGAGATTTATGAATAATATATTTCATCTCAGTACAAGGTTCTCTTCAAGTACATCCCTATGCTCAACAGGCCTTTCACTCACTCAGACTTTTGTTTCACAGCTCCTCCTCCACCATCCAAACCCCCTACGCCTTTTTATCATTCAAACAGATGTATCAGATACTGTGTTAGGATCAATTTTTCTCCAGCAACTGAGGATTTAGAAGAAAGCCTGCTGCCTTGCCTTGGTAAGGTTAAGAGCTGAAATATGGTGTGAGGTGCTTTAGGAGGCAATGTGCTCGCTTCCTCCCACCCTGTTAACCCCTTCTATCATGCTATGAGGTACATAGCATGAGAGCTGAAAGTAACATGAGGAAGTCATGTTACTTTCTACGCCAAAATAGCTGGATTTCAGTATGTTCTTCACCCATTTGGAGACTTTTGAAAAATAAGAATGGAAGCCTCTTGTTTAATGGTATGTGGGAATGACCTTGGCGATGGGGGGGAAAGGAAGCTGCCAAGAGAATGATTAGATAAAGGGTCTGTGTGTGTGTACTGCAGCTGTATAACAGGCAGAGAAAGAAACTCGGAAAGGATCCTCACTAAATTATGAGCTATAAAAAGAGATGTCAGGAGAATTGTATCTTCAGACTTGCAAGATTCAGTTAATGCAGCTTTGCAAAAAAAAAAAGAAAGAAAGAAAAAGAATTAGCTCCTCTAGTTGTGTTTCCAGTCAGGACTACCTCAGAAGGCTGACATCTGTTTTCATTCCTATTCTTAATTTTAGTTCTTCAATATCCTGTCCTTTAGGAGAATAACTAAAGCTTAAAAGCTTTGTGTGGGTTCCAAAGAAAATATCTTTAAGCTTTGTGAAGACTACTTCTATTTTACTATGGACCATTATTTAGGAATCCTCCCAAAATTGGCAATATAACATTAACTACCTAGCATAAGGTTACAGGTAGCCTTCAACTTACAACCACAATTGAGGCCAAAATTTCTGTTGCAAAGTGAAACATTTGTTAAGTGAGTTTGCCCCCATTTTATGACAATTCTTGCCACAGTTGTAAAATGAATCACTAAAGTTGTTAAAGTAGTCAAACAAGTGTTGTATGAATCTGACTTCCCAGGTCACAAAGGGGATCACATGTTCCCAGGACACTGCAATGGTCATAAATATGATTCAATTGCCAAGCATCTGAATTTTGATCACATGACTATGGGGAATGCTACAATGGTCGTAAGTGTGAAAACTGGTCATATGTCACTCTTTCAGTGCTGTTGTAACTTTGAATGGTCACTAAATGAACTGCTGTAAGTCAAGGATTATCTGTACTTCTCAGGTTTTTTCCATTACATATTAATAGCTGTGGAAGCACCAATATCAATCAAACCTCAACCTCAATTGTGGTTGTAAGTTGAAGGCTACCTGTGCATGGAGAAAGACAGGTTAAACTTTTCTCTACATTTCTCTACTTACTCCTGTCTCTCTCTACATATAGATATATTAAAAATAGCACACAACACACTCCATTAGTGCCACTAGTGGTTTGATTTCTAAAAACTTTTGAGCGTAATTGGTGTGAAAGCAGAAGGAAATTCCAAACTTTGTTTACAATGTAGAAAGTTAGCACCCAACCTTCTCCTAGAAAAAATGAAATATTCTAGGAAATTTTAAGCAGGCAGAATATTTCCCCTAAAAGAGAAATAGAAATCTTAAGGGATACAGAAACTCAATCCCAGCAGATATTTTGGTGCCAGTTTATCTACAAGACAAAAGACCTTCAGCTCCAGGGTGATAGGATTAGCCCACATTCAAGATTCAAACCAGGACAAAGCCATTAAGCCATAATAGGAATTGCCCAAAGCCCCTTCATTACATCAGCCAGGAAGATTTAACCAAGCCTGGGACTCAAGACAACCTACAAAGTCACCCCTACATGGCCCCATGAGAGTCTGACAACCAATCAGAATACATTTCATTCACAAGAACAGGAAGCAAGTTCAAAGTTCAAAAGAGGGTATAAATCTGCCTCTCTCTTTCACCCATGTTGCCCACCCATGTTGCTCAAACCATTTGGTCCTGTCCACCATTAAACCATCTTTCCAAATTGCCTCCATGTTTCCAGTGTCTTTCTCCCCACTTGGAACTGAACCCAGATGGACATTTCTTCCAACAACAGTAGCACAAAACCTATTAATACTTTGCAGATGTAAACTGAAACAAAAGAGAACATATAGAATTCATCTTGAATTCAGAACTGTAATATGCAGTATGGAGAAAGATAGTAGGAGAAGGAATAGATTGGCATTAAATTCTTCAGAAAAGCTTGTAACACATTTAGCATGTGGGCAAGCAACCCCCTCTGAGTTTGCAAGATGTTTAATTGTCTCCAAAATTAAAAAGGAAAATTGGGGTAACAAAAAATGAGAAACTAACAAAAATAAGGTCCATCTTACTTTTTATGGAAATATGTATATGAATCTTAATGAACTCAGTGGTTTCAGAAAAAAAGATAGCATTCTTATTTACATAATTAGGTAGGATTCCTTTGGAGGCTGAAACAAAGAAGCAAATGACAATCTGCATTAAAAACAGAGTATCTACGTGATAATACCTTTTTATTATGTATTTTTATTATGATGTTTGCATCGGAGAGGGAGGGATGATGCATCTGTTCAGAAATTCTTATGATTTGCAGTATGTACGTAGGTAGACAATAATACCTTAATAGTTCTAGAGATTGGTTGTGGTACCTGTAGAATTCCATAAATTGAAGCCCACATGGAGACTTCTAATTCTAAAGATTGCAATAAGATTAAACTTTAAAGGTCGAAGTTTTTAAAAGGACTGACACGAAGGTAATCTACATGCCATATGAGGGCCATGCTGATGGTCCTTGTGTGGCATGATTAGCCTCGTTCAGCATATTCCAATCTTGGTGACTGATCTTGTCTGGGCTTGGAAAATAAGCAGGAACACACCATCTTAGTGTCTGGATGAGAAAACATCATGGGATATTAACACTGTAGCCAATCTTGGAAAAATTGAAAAATATCCCAGAAGAAAATAATGGCAAAATGTCTTGAATGATGCTATCATGAATACTGCATGGTTTGTGTCCATGTTCTCAAAAAGATTCAAGTTCAACTTGTGAGCATATTTATATTTTTAGCATGAGTATAAGCAACAAACATATTGCAAGCCCTTTAGATTTTGTACATTTACTTTCTGAGTTGCCAAAGTAGAAAATAGGGAACTGTTGAGATGGTCATGGGAGACTAATGTTTATTAGTGGTGGCACCGTGGTTAGAATGCAGCATTACAGGCTAATTCTGCTGACTACTAACTGCCAGCAGCTTGATTTTCACTGGTTCAAGGTTGACTCAGTCTTCCATCCTTCCGAGGTTGGTAAAATGGGGATCAGATTTTTGGGAGCATTATGCTCTGTAAACCACTTAAAGAGGGCTGTAAAGCACTGTGAAGTGGTATATAAGTCTAATTGCTATTGCTATCACTGTATATTCCTGAATATATGCACTAATGAATCAGAAACTGGCATAGATATCAGAAAGTTATTTACTTGAAGTTGGTGCACTTGGGAAGTTTGTACACTTATTTATTCTACCCATCTTTGATAAAGTATTTAATTTATTCCAACATTTTTAAAGATTATTACTATTTTTAAAAAAATAAAAGAGAAGTCAGTCTCTTCAGTCCTGGCACTACAGGAGATCAGAACAGCCTGTTTCTTTATTTGAAACAAAAGATTCAGCAATGGAAGCTGTGGCAAGGCAACAGTGGCAGTGAGAAGCTATGAATAGAATGGAGATTAGCTGCATGAGTCATTAACAAAGGACTGCAACGTTCATATTCGGATGCTGGCAATGGGGAAAAAAGGCAGAACTGACACCTGTTTGTTTTATAATGGAACAAAAAGCACTTGTATATACATGAAATGGCTCTTAAGATAATGCAGTTGGTATATTCAGCAAGTTGTTATAATTGAAGTCCATTAGTCTTTGGAAGAAAAAAAAAAGGATCGATATCTTGTATGCATGGGCTTCAAAGTCACGGAGAAATACTTCATACCTTTCTGAGGTAAAAGGAAATATTTTCAGAAACAGGGCAATGGATATTAGAACTCTACAAAGGTTTGAGGGAAGCACCCTATGCACATAGGTATCAGCAAGTAACCACAATGATAAAGCAATGATATGTGCATAGGGAAATCATGATCTAACAGGATAACAGAATAGCAATAGAATAACAGAATAACAGAGTTGGAAGGAACCTTGGAGGTCTTCTAGTCTACCCCCCCTGCTCAAGCAGGAAACCCTACTTTATTCTTTTCAACTCGAGTGTTAGCATCAAATCAAGATATGTAAGATGCCGTGTCATATTTTGTCACTTGCTCACTTCTCTCTGTTATTTGACATACCTTGAATTTCTTTCATGAAGCAACATGGACTCCTAAGAGTAAAACATTGTGGCTCTGTTACTTCACTCTGCTCAACACTCCTCTGCAGCTTCCTTTAGCCTCCTTTCACATTTGCAAAAGCTGAGAGTGTCTCTGTGAGATAAATTATAACACTGCCTCAGTGACATAAATGATGGAATAAAAATTGGAGCATTAGCATCATGACATTATATAATTTATTTCATTTGCCCAATGATGCCATGATGCATGTCCCTTGACACACATATACAATTTCCCCTCAGCAGACACTAATGTCTAATAGGTATAAAGAAAGCCCACCCCAACCCGTGTTATTCCCTTCCACAATTTTAATGAGTGGGCTTAGATTATTAGGTACCTGTATTTTTGTATTTTTGTATTTTCTAACTCTGAAGTACAGTGTAATGATTGATATTCCATTCACATATTCAAGTATTGTTTTAGGATAACTTATTGCATCAGTGGTGGGTTTCAAATTTTTTTTACTGCCGGTTCTGTGGGTGTGGCTTGGTGGGCGTGGCATGGCTTGGTGGGTGTGGCTTGGTGGGCATAGCAGGGGAAGGATACTGTAAAATCTCCATTCCAACTCCACTCCAGGGGAAAGATACTGTAAAATCTCCATCCCGTCCCCAATCCAGGGGAAGGTTACTGCAAAATCCCCATTTCCTCCTGATCAGCTGGGACTTAGGAGACAGAAAATAGATTGGGGGCGGGGCCAGTCAGAATTTTTACTACCGATTCTTCGAACTACTCAAAATTTCTGCTAACAGTTCTCCAGAATTGGTCAGAACCTGCTGAAGCCCACCTCTGTATTGCATACTCCATCCACTTAGTTTTTTTGTTTTGTTTGTTTTTAATTTTTCTAGATTGCTTCTGTCTGTCAGTGTGAAATTACACATCAGGATAAGTACATGGTTGTTTCTGAAAATGCTATTTAGATTCCCCCCCCCCATCCTATTCAACATCTACCTGTTTCTCATCATACAACTCTTCTTGTTGTACCTTCTTTATATCTATTCATTATTGTCTTTCTGAGGCAATTGCAAGATGGTGGAAAGACATCATGACTTCATGCTATGCAGGAAGTTCTACAACTGAATGCTTAGAGCAACCAAAGAAATTCAAGCATTGAGGATGTCTAAGTTGCAGATATGCAAATGGGTGAAGAATAGAAACAAAAGATGCATCAGTAGTAATATTTGGGAAGGGAAGGGCTAAATAGATTGAATTCTTAGAAAGTAAGGACAAATCAGAAGGGTAGGGATCGCTAAAGCAAAGCCCCCAATTGATGCCTCTTTTGGCAAATTCCCTTTGTATTTTTTAAAAAATTATTTTAATGAAAAAAATGGAAATAAGCAAAAAAAAACCTAGCCTCAAATGTGACTTGTAATACAACAATGCCTCCAGATCTTATATGGGGAGGAGGGGGGAGGTCTTATTAGAAAATTAAAAGATTCAATGCTTTACTTGGAATTGTGCCCATCTGCCCCCCCAAAAAAAATAATAATCAAAGGGAAAGTGAGGTGGTAAGAAGTATTCTAAAAGAAAGAAGTGGTGATAAGAAGCAACAAGACAGTTTTTTCTTGTCACCCACTGTGACATTCAATAAGTTTGAATGCTCATAACATTCACAAATCCAACTGTGCTTAGAGATTCATCATCTAAAGCAATCCTTTTCAAGGGATTGTCACGGAAGCAGTAATGGAGTTGAAGAGTAAAGCAAAATCAAGAGAAATGAAAGAATAGGAAGAAGAACGACAACATTTTTCTATCAGCAATTGATAAACCCGAACTGGAAATTCTTGTGAACAACACACAGTATATATTTCACACTAGAAACCCAGAAATAAACTTGATTTGGCAAAATTGCTAAACCACATAAATTATATCTTCATCTTAAGTAACCTCTGCTACTATAAATGCATTAAGTGATAATGGTTGATTTGAAACCTGTACCTCAACCCAAAAAGACATGCTGCGCAAAAGGAATAAACCGGTATCCATGTACCAATTATAACATTAACTAAGTACTTCAAATTCTTCATCTGCACCATCACTTCATTTTATAGCTCTACTGTCACGTAAAAGGCAAAATAGTCATTGAGTAATCTTAGAAGGGTTTTTTTGGGGGGAAAGTGGGTGTAACTGCAAGTCATTTTGACTACTAGTGATTATTTGGACAAGTCTCTGCAGTTTTCTAGGCATCGTTTTGGAAATGATTTGCTATTTTCTTCAGGGGTGAAATCTAAAAATTTTCCCTACCGGTTCTGTGGGCATGGTTTAATTGGTGGGCGTGGCTTGGTGGTCAGATGACTGGGTGGGCGTGGCCAATAACAATAAATAATAAAAATAATTAACAAAGTATAAAAAACAATAAGAGGTACCAAAAACCAACTTTCACACTTTATACACACACAACACAACACAACACAACTGACTCACACACAATGTAAAAGCAGCTGCACTTCACACTTCACACAGCCACAAAAAGCTCAAAAACCAACTTTCACACTTTACACACACACAACTGACACACACACACACAAAATGCCACATACAGTTTTCTGAGATTTTGTGTGTTTGAGTAGTTAGAGTGAAACACTACAGAAACACACCAAATCTCAGAAAGCTGCACAAATATTTTATTTTATTTTATTTTATTTTATTTTATTTTATTTATTTTATTTTATTTTATTTTATTTTATTTTATTTTATTTTATTTTATTTTATTTTATTTTATTTTATTTTATTTTATTTTATTTTATTTTATTATTTTATTTTATTTTATTTTATTATTTTATTTTATTTTATTTTAGACTTCAAATCCCAGAGTTCCTCAGCCAGCAAAGCCAGCCAGTTGATCACCGAGGAAATAGATTAGCTAAGCAATTGATTCTGTCTGGCTGAAAGTGAAACTGGGGCTTTCGGGCTGGAAAAAGAGCCATGCGTTCATCAGTAATCAGGTAAGTGCCTTAGAATCTCTACTCTTACTTGTAGAAAACATGTTTTCTACAATAAGAGTACAAGTAAGGTTCTGCTGATGAGGAACTCAGGTGAGATTGCCAGAGGAGACTTTATTTTTATTTTTTTAAGTTTAAAGTCTCTGCCGATCTCAGCTGAGGGGCAGGATCCTCAAAGGCTTTTTTTTACTTTTAAAGGCATGTTTCAGCTGAAGCAAAACTGGCTTTTAAAAGTAAAAAAAACAAACCTCTGCAGATGGTGGGGCTCAGCAGAGGGGGGGGGGGCAGGGCCAGGGATTTTTAATATCGGTCCTCCGGACCAGTAGCCACCATCGCTACCGGATTGCATGATCCGGTCTGATCCGAGAGCATTTCACCCCTGATTTTCTTCCTTCTGAGAGAGCATGACTGCAGTGGTGGGTTTCAAAAATTTTTACTACCGGTTTTGTGGGTATGGCTTGGAGGAATGGCATAGCATGGCTTGGTGGGTGTGGCTTAGTGGGTGTGGCAGGGGAAGGATACTGTAAAATCTCCATTCCCTCCCCAATCCAGGGGAAGGATATTGCAAAATCCCCATTTCCTCCCAATGAGCTGAGACTTGGGAGACAGAGACTAGGTGGGGGTGGGGCCAGTCAGAATTTTTACTACCGGTTCTCCAAACTACTCACAATTTCCACTACCAGTTCTCCAGAACAGGTCAGAACCTGCTGAAACCCACCGCTGCATGACTGCCCCAAAGTCATTTATTTGACTTCATGGCTATTTGACTTGAACTTGTGATCTCCTGGTTTCTAGCCAGATGCCACTACACCAAGTTGGCTCTAAGCGTTGACAAAGTGTTCCAGTTTCTACAGAGAACCCCTTTTTTAAATCCTCCCTCTTCCTTCTCCTCCTCCTCTTCCTCCTCCTCCTCCCCCATTTCAAAAGTTATAATGCTCTATACCACAAGGGGACGTGGTGGCTCAGGGGCTAGGACGTTGAGCTTGTCGATCGAAAGGTCGGCAGTTCAGTGGTTTCAATCCCTAGTGCTTCCGTGTAACGGGGTGAGCTCCCATTACTTGTCCCAGCTTCTGCCAATCTAGCAGTTTCAAAAGCACATAAAAATGCAAGTAGAAAAAACTGGGACCACCTTTGGTGAGAAGGTAACAGTGTTCCTTGCGCTTTTGGCATTGAGTCATGCCGGCCACATGACCATGGAGATGTCTTCGGACAGCGCTGACTCTTCGGCTTTGAAATGGAGATGAGCTCCGCCCTCTAGAGTCGGCAATGACTAGCACGTATGTGCCAGGGGAACCTTTACCTTTACCTATACCACAGGTGTTTAACTCACCACGTCACCATCACATAAGTTTTGCAACATTTTTTCCATTCATGGAGCTGGCGTGGGCATGGCCTGCATGTGACGCATCCGGTCCATGGGCCAGTTTGACACCCCTGCTTTATAGCATCAATCAATTACTGACCAAAAGCTGCCATTGACAGTTTTACCAATGTGATTAAATTAGGCAAAAGATTTGCTTCGACATTGATCTTTCTTTACTTTTCCTGAGGTAATTGTAGAAGACCTCTAGCTTACTATCACGTCTGTGGATCATGGCCCCTCCATGCATTCCTGGAACTGCAACAAGAGGATGCTTCACTAAACATTTATAAATGACATGATATAGCTTTGCTTTCATTTCCGTCCACTATGGAGACAATTTAAATAAATGTCCACACCAAAAAAACATGGCTTCTTTAAAACTGAAGCATTTATATACACACTATATGCTTTTAAGCTGTCACCACAATGGGTTGGAAATGAGTCAGATGATGTAAAATGTTTTCTAGATGAGCTTGGGATTTACTCACATCCTACTGGCCATATCAGCCTGCTTCAGACATGTCCATTTGGTTGTAGTGTTGTTTTATAGGATTGTTCTACTTTGAGCAATGGGATAGTCTAATTGAGTTTTCTCTTGTACCCACTAAGTCCTTCTACTTCTCCTGCCATCCCTCCCTTACCAGCAGCTTATCTTCAGGTAACCAGGATGAGAAGAAAAGGAAACTGAGTTTGTTCATCTATACCCATAGAGCTGATTCATACGGCTGTCGTCCTAGAAGATAAATAGTTTCTGTTATGTCCTCGGAGTTACGACCCGAGGAACCTTTGCCTGTTGCTAGCCGCCTCTGATTGGTCCAGGCATGGCTAGCCCGAAAGCGGGAAACCGGCTGCCTTCTGATTGGTTCTTCAGACTTGACAGCTAGCTATTTAAGCTGCTGTCAAGGCAAGAAACGTTGTTGTTCTGTGGAGCATGTTGGCTCTGATAGTTATTCTTGAATGTTTGCTTGCCAAATAAAGCCTGTTAATCCTTAAACTCTCGGACTTCATTATTGTTCGTGAAAATAGAACACGGGCGATGAGGACGGGGGCTGGACACCCATCGCCGCCGAAATGACAACTACGCTTCCTACATTCTCACCGTTCGAGCAAGCTACCGAGGCTTGGGACGCATATCTAGAGCGCTTTGAATGCTTCCTTCAAGCTAACGATTTGTCAGATCTGTCAAGCGCCAGGAAGCGGGGTTTCTTCTTGAGCTCCTGCGGCCGTGAGATCTTTGCCACAGCTAGGGCTCTAACCGCCCGTCAACAGGTCTCCTCTGTTCCTTGGGAGACGCTGCTAGATAAATTACGAGCTCATTTTTCTCTGACTCCTTCCCGCATCGCAAGGCGACACGCTTTCAGACAGCGTTTTCAGAAGGCAGGGGAATCCATTAATGAGTACATGGTTTCCCTACATGTTGCCGCGCTAGAGTGCGAATTTCGGGAATTGGATGAAATGTTATTGGACCAACTGGTCACCGGGGTTCGAGACCTGCGGCTGCAGCGCCACCTTCTAGCCCGCCCAGACGTAACCCTGCAAGTGGCCATGGATGAGGCGCGAGCCTCTGAGATGTCTGAAAGATCGGCAGCCGAAATCCAGAGGTCCCATGCTGGGACTGCTGCCGAAGGCAAGCCTCAAACAGTCCACCATGAGACCGTAGCTGACGACATACCGTCTGACGAAGATGACAAAGTGAGCCGCCTCAAGGCAACTCGGAAAAATGTGTGGGACAGTGACTGGAAAGGCCCTCAGGGAGGTTGCCTCGGATGCGGTGGAAATCACCACCATTCGGACTGCCGGTTTAAAACAGCGATTTGCCGCCGCTGTGGCCGGAAGGGCCATCTTTCACGGGTTTGCCGGGCATCCCTCCCCGCCTACCAAGGTACCACCCCCCAAGTGAAGCCCAAGCAAGGTGCCAAGAAGATGCCGTGCCGCCTTGATGAGTGCCATGCTGTTAACCGCAAGGTGATAATCGCTGATACTGCTGTCAGCCACGCCTCCGCCGCAGTTCCCGCCAACAAGATTTACCTCAAGGTACATCTGGAAAGTGTCCCTCTCAAGATGGAGGTTGACACCGGCTCTTCGAGGTCCCTCATTGCTTGGCATACCCTGCAGCGCCTACTACCTAAGTTTACAAAGCGGTGCCTCCAGCCCTGTCAAATTAATTTAAGGGACTATCAGGGAAACCCAATTCCTATTGCAGATTGCACCTCTCTTCATGTCTCCTTTGGTTCCTTTGCGGGTTGCTTACCCCTCATAGTAGTTAGAGACAACCTTCCAAGCCTCCTGGGTTTAGACTGGTTTGCTGCTCTGCATCTTGATGTGTTGGGGGTCCATACCACCGACCTACCCACCCCAGCCCAACTCTTCTCCGAATTTGCCGATGTATTTGAGGGCCGGTTAGGCAAATACACAGGACAACCAATTTCTTTTAATTTGGATCCTCAGGTTGCCCCAATCCGCCTAAAGCCGCGGAGGGTGCTGCTAGTGCTCCGTCCCAAAGTAGATAAGGAGCTTGATAAACTCATTGTCCAAGGAGTCCTATAACCCATTGAGTATTCACACTGGGAGACCCCTAATGTGATCCCCTGAAACCGGACGGATCCATTAGGATCTGTGCCGATTACAAATGTACTATTAATAAGGCCCTGCAAGCAAATCAGTACCCCCTTCCAGTGGTACAGCAATTGCTTCACTCATTAGGGCCTGGGCGGGTATTTGCTAAACTGGACCTTGCCCAGGCATATCAGCAGCTCCCGGTGGATGACTTGACCGCCATGGCCCAGGCAATTGTCACCCACCGGGGCACTTTCAGGTGCAACTGCCTGCAGTTCGGGGTCAGCATAGCTCCCAGGTTGTTCCAGGGTTTGATGGAGCGGTTGCTCCAGGAGCTCCTGGGGATTGTGCCATACTTCAACGACGTTCTGATCTTGGCCATCGACTGATCAGAACTCGTCGAACGGCTACGGGCCATCCTCAGCTGCTTCTGGACTGTGGGGTTGAAGCTAAAAAAAGATAAGTGCCACATAGGAGTGTCACGAGTAGAGTTTCTAGGATTCCTGGTGGATTCCAAGGGAATCCACCCCGCGCCTTCTAAGGTCGAGGCAATTAGGAACACCCAAACTCTAACTAATAAGGCAGAGCTACAAGCATTCCTGGGGCTCCTTAACTTCTATTCCGTATTCTTGCCCCATAAGGCTACCTTAGCTGAGCCCCTCCACAGACTCTTGACGTCCAAGGCCCCTTGGCACTGGAACCAGGCCGCTGCTAACGCATTTCAGGCTGTAAAAGACATCCTCACGTCGGCGGCTGTGCTTATTCAATACGACCCCATGGTTTGGGGGCCGTTTTGAGCCATCTACTTCCTGATGGCTCAGAGGCCCCTATCGCGTTCTACTCGCGCACCTTATCGGCTGCCGAATGAAATTATAGCCAGCTAGATCGGGAAGCCCTAGCCGCGGTAGCTGGAATCAAGAGATTCCATGACTACCTCTATGGTCGGTTCTTCTCCCTTATTACCGACCATAAACCTTTATTGGGGTTACAGACAAACACCCCAAATCCTATCCCCACGTATGTCCCGTTGGGTGGAATTCCTGGCTGCCTACTCCTATCAGCTAATATATAAGCCAGGAAAGTTTATTGGGCACATGGACGCGCTCAGTCGTTGCCCCCTCCCTATGACAGATTCGGACCCTGCCCCAACGTCCCCTATCCTTCTTGTTGAGGACTGGGACGTCCCCATCTCTGCCACCTCTATACGTGATCTTTCTGCAAGGGATCCTATTCTCTCTACAGTTTTGGATTGGGTGTGCCGGGGGTGGCCACGGGGACTGGTGGCCCCCAGTTTCCAGCCTTTTGCCCATCGGCAGCATGAGCTGTCCATCCTTAAGGGATGCCTATTGTGGGGGAATCGGGTAGTAGTTCCCCCTGACCTTAGACGGTGCATTTTGGCTTGACTGCACGATGCCCACCCTGGCATTGTGCGAATGAAAGCCCTGGGTCGTAGCTACGTCTGGTGGCACGGCATGGATCAGGAAATCGAGGCCTGGGTGACTAGATGCCCCCAATGCCAGACTTCCAGACCTGCTCCGGCCGCTGCACCAGTTAGGAACTGGGAGCTTCCCAAGACCCCTTGGGCGCGGGTCCATGTGGACTTCGCGGGACCCTTCCTAGGCCAGACTTTTCTGATTCTAGTCGATGCCTACTCGAAGTGGGTAGACATCGTCCTCACACCCTCCCCCACGGTGGGAGCAGTCATCCGAGCTTTAGATGGCCTATTCACTACCCATGGGCTACCCGACGTTATCGTTACCGATAACGGAGCCCAGTTCACCTCGGCACCTTTCCGGCAGTTTTTGACAAGGCTGGGCATTCGCCACGCCCCCACGGCCCCGTTCCATCCAGCCGGGAATGGCCGGGCAGAAAGGGCTGTACGATCAGCCAAGGAGGCTTTGGGTCACCTGAGTTCCGCAAATTGGCACCAAAAGATATGCCAATATCTCCTAGCGCAACATACCACCCCTTGCCCAGAGACTAACCGAAGCCCGGCTGAAATGTTAATGGGTCGGCACTTACGGACCACTCTAGATCGCCTACACCCGAGTTTTGCCCCTGACACGCCTACAACTGCAAGTTCCCCTTACAGAACATTCCAGGCAGGGGACTTAGTATACGCGGAAAATTATGGGACTGGCAACTGATGGCTCTCAGGCCAAATCACCCAACTAACCGGGCCCTATTCTTATAGGGTCCAACTGGAGAATGGTCGTCAGTGGCGCCGCCATGTGAACCAGCTACGTTGCAGGGTCCCTGGAGTGAGTGAGCCACCCCCTGACCAAATCAACCCATCTTCAACAATTGGTGCCATCCCTAACCAAACCACCCCCACTACAACGAACGGCGCCACGCCTGAGTTCTTGGGTATCCATCCGGAACCCGCAGAAGTTTCTATTCCTGTTGCAATCTCGGCGGCTGCCTTACCTGGGATTTCAGGCCCTCCAGCGACGCTCCAGCCGGTTTCTAGTCCACAGGCGCAGTCTCCAACCGCGCGCAGAGATGACAGCCCCGCTCCTCCTACTCCTACAACGCCAGTCCTTATACTAAGAAGATTGGGGCAGAGCCGACATCGTCCGGCGTACCTTGCTGACTACGCTTGCGCTGTCTGGGGGGTGAGGGGTGTTATGTCCTCGGAGTTACGA
Source organism: Ahaetulla prasina (assembly GCF_028640845.1). Lineage (NCBI taxonomy): Eukaryota > Metazoa > Chordata > Lepidosauria > Squamata > Colubridae > Ahaetulla > Ahaetulla prasina. Next base: position 91,049,152 of record NC_080541.1, on the reverse strand, counting down.
CCCGAGGAACCTTTGCCTGTTGCTAGCCGCCTCTGATTGGTCCAGGCGCAGCTAGCCCGAAAGCGGGAAACCGGCTGCCTTCTGATTGGTTCTTCAGACTTGACAGCTAGCTATTTAAGCTGCTGTCAAGGCAAGGAACGTTGTTGTTCTGTGGAGCATGTTGGCTCTGATAGTTATTCTTGAATGTTTGCTTGCCAAATAAAGGCTGTTAATCCTTAAACTCTCGGACTTCATTATTGTTCATGAAAATAGAACAGTCTTTTGCCAGTTTATAAAAGACATGGCAATAAAAATGGCGAGGGAGTCCAGCTGTTTACTCACCAGGTCTCTGATCCCAGAGAACTGAAAAATGTGTTAGAGATCTGGCAGGTAAACAGTTGGCTGCCAACTATCTAAAACCTGTCAGCCAACCTAAAACAGAAAAGAAAAGAGTTGACAGGAGGGACAGTGCAGAGAAGGTGGGAGAGATCCTACATCTTGACATGACTCACACAACTCCTTCAAGACTGTTTTCTGATTACGTTGAAACCCGGGTTTACCATTTCTAAATTGTGTTGAAAAGCACTCAAACAATATACCAGCATGGAGGAATGCAATGGTCGCGAAATGAATTGAAGTGAGAAGAAGTGATCCCATCTGCATTTTGTAACAACTCCCCACTGTCAACTGTGTTTTGGAACTATTTTTAAAACAGACAGACACAGTCACCAGGATCCCTCCATTTTCACTTGAAGGTTCCCTAAAGTGCCTGTCAGCTCCTTCTCAGACTAACAAGTGTTGATGGGTCCGCTCCCCACTGGTTAACAGAGGATGGATGGTGGCTTCCTGCTTTACTGGACAGCCATGATCTATCTTGCTATGACACTGGGGGGGGGGAAGGGCTGCCCAGTATAACAAGGAGCCTTTTCTGCTTTAGCAGGCTGTGCTCATCCATATTATAGCTCAGTGGTCTGAGAACCAGGCTTGGCAGACAGAAAAACCTGTAAGTCCAACCATCATCAAAGCTTGCCTCCTCTCTCAGAACCAACTCCCATTAGGGAGGACGATCGCTTGATGTTTTCCCTGCTGACTGGTAACTTTGCTGAGAGAAAAACAAAGCATATAACTTTCCTTAATTTATTCCTCAATAAATCTGCAAGGACGCTTACCTTGGTTACTGAGGCAAATTAAATCTCAGTAATGAGGCAAACTAGCACACATTTCTTCAGAAGCTAAAGGAAACCACCTTGATACAGCCATGAGGAGGAGCCCTAAGCAAGCTTCATTATGGTTAATTTTCCACAATACATTCAGCTGCTAGTCACTGGAAGGATACTTAGCTGAGAGACTAAAACCGTTCTAATCTTTCACTGAAAAAGTACTATTCAAGAATCTTATTTGTTTTTGAGACATTTCCAAGAGGCTTCTTATATGCTTGTAAGCATGTCTTCACAACCTTAATCTTAATAAGCAACCCTAAATGGTGTCAGAAGAGATGGGGAATTATGCCGTAAGTTTTGTATTATTAACACAAACAGTAATACACCAATTATTTCTTCTTAAACTTACAGTTGTCTGAATTATGCTAAGAAAAGAGCAGCAGTCTGTGCAGCTGATAAAAGGAATGAGTTGTATAGTTTTAACATTTTGCTCCAGTCAGATGTCTAATAGCACCAATTTAGACTAGTTAAATCTCTCAAGTAGTCTATGTAGAGCAGATTATAATAATTATAGGGGGCTGCAGAGATGAAGAAAGGGAGAGCAAAGAACAAATGCATCACTGTACCCTCATGACACAAGGGCTGCCCCTTTTATATCTGGACCATGACACTGCACATACGTATAAAAAGGGACAAAGCTTGTATTGTGATTGCAAAACACTGGATAGCACCTCTGGTAGTAATCCAACCTCCTTGAACTGTAAAGTGAAAGTAAAGATAAAAACTTTCTTGCTTTACATTCAATTCCTTGTGACTAAATGTCCATTGTTTTCATGACCAAAGTCCTTGGCCACGTGCTTCTTCCAAGATGCTTTTCAGTTTCCCAATCCAACTGATAACCTTGAGACTTCTTGAAGGTCTCCTTTCCAAGTAATAGTTCAGGACAACCATGTTTAGCTCTCTCTCTCTCTCTCTCTCTCTCTCTTTTTTGTGGGAGGGAGAAGGAGGAATTATTCAAGGTAATTTAGGTGTTGCTATATCGCTGCAGTGTCTGGAACTCAATTCTCCTATCATGAATATTTTCTACCAGTCATTTAGCAGCATGGAAAATTCAGAAGTGCAGAGCACAACTCTGAACAGAAGACCTATGTTTCTTGCTAGGATATTTGTGTTTGTAAGAAAGGGAGATCCTGAACAATCGGAAAACAAAGGAGTTCTGTTTTGTTTTTTTAATAGAAGTTGAGGGCTACAAAGTGGGAAATTTTAGAGATTTGATTTGCTGGCAACTTTTGGAGAAGGTAGGCAGGTTCTTATTCCTGAACCTGGGGTTACTTCTTTGATTAGGCAAGTCTGCCCTTTTAGGAGCAGCACCAGAGACCTTGTTTAAAAAATTGAGAATTCAAGTCATTAGGCTGATTGAGGATGGAATAGTAAAGTTCATTTATGTGGCAATTGACTTGTTAGGGCTGCCCTTGGGCTGTATTTTGAGCTGACACAGAAGGCCTCTAGCCATTGGTCTAGATGGAATGGTGGGCAAGGATGCTGGTAGGGTCCATTGTTACTTGTAAAAGACAGGAGCGAAAACGGTGCAACCTCTGCTATAACTTAATGATGGATCTTGACACACTTGAACACTGGGCCCTATCTAACAAAATGAAATTCAATGTATAGAAAATTAAAGTCCTACACTTAGGCAAGAAAACCCAAAAGTACACATATAAACTGGTGAGATCAGGCTTAATAGCAGTGATGGTGAGAGGGATCTTGGAGTCTTAGTGGACAACCAGCTAAATATGAGCCAGCAGTGAGCAGTGGCAGCCAAAAAAGCCTAAATTTCATTAACAGAGGGGTACGATCAAGATCAAGTGAGGTATAAAACCCTAGTAAGACCACACCTAGAATTCTGCATCCAGTTTTGGTCACCACACTATAAAAAAAGATGTTGAGACTCTAGAAAAAGTGCAGAGAAGAGCAACCAGAATGATTAGGGGACCATATGAAGAATGCTTACAGGAACTGGGCATGGCTAGTCTAGTGAAGAGAAGAACCAGGGGAGACGTGATAGTAGTGTTCCAATATTTGAGGGGCTGCCACAGAGAGGAGGGGGTCAAGCTATTTTCCAAAGCACCTGAAGGCCAGATAAAGAATAATGGATGGAAACCAAACAATGAGAGATTCAACCTAGAACTGAGAAGGAACTTTCTGACAATGAGAACAATCAACCAATGGAACAGAAGTTGCCTTCAGAAGTTGTGGGAGCTTCATCACTATTGACTTTCAAGAAAAGATTGGACTGCCATTTGTCAGAAATGATGTAGGGGCCCCTTTGAGGGGAGGGTTGGACTAGATGACCTATAAGTCTCTTCCAACTGTGTTAATCTGTTAATTAATTTCCTGTTACACCAACCAGATTCGGAGTGAAAAAGATGTCAACACCTGGCAAACCACAACACATGACTCACATATTTTATGCTGCTTAGCATGATGACAGGGGTGCAAGTCAGTTCAGGATGGGAATTGGAGTTTATTCTCTGGCTTGTTAACCAGTTCTCCACTGTTCTCCTTCTGTTAATTTCATAAAGCCTGAGGCCTGTTTTTGATGATTTTAAACTTTCAAAGTGCACACTGTAAAGTAATGATATATATGGCTACAGTAAGTGGGGAATCTGTCAAAACTGACTGACATCAAACATAACTCACTTTTCCTTTAAGTCACTGGCCTATCAATCACTCACAAACCACTCATATTGTGCTAACACAGAGGATAATTGTCTTCTCACCACATGCCGTATCAGATTTTTCATTACCTAAAATACATGTGTTATTATGTTGCACCGTTCTTCTAAACGCAATGGCAACTTGTCATTGTCCTCCTCCTCCTCCTCTGCTACTTCTTCTGTTGTCACCGCTCCTCCTGTTCATCCTTTCGACCTGAAAATGCGTATGAACAATAGTGTACAGATGTGGAGGATCACTTCCCTAAGGAAATCCAGAGCATTCAGAAAACACTTGTGCCTCTGAAGTACAGAAAATTAATTAGGAGCGAGAGAACAGACCTAAGTTCCTTGTTCACCTGGATCTGATGTTGCAAAAGATACATGCTTTCCATTTCTGAATTCCTCCGGGACAAAACTACACAAAGTGGTTATTGAGCTGAAATGTTTCAAATACATTGCTTGGGAGTAGGTCACAATACTTGATTTCCATTTGATGCAAAATTAGTGACAACTGATAATGTAAAAATGATCCTACTGGATTAATTCAAGGCTCATCTTTATCCAGCATTTTGTTTCTCATAACCATCTCTAGGATGCTTGCAAGGACAAGATACAGCTGTATTTCTCTCCCATCATTATTTCCTTCAACTAGTACTTGGAGGCGTGCTCTCCCCAAAATAGATAAACCTTCTTCTGCAATTTATTCTTCCAATCCCCTTTTAACACTACTCAACCTTGCCAAAAAATGTTGGGTTCAAATACATACAGTGGAATGTGCAGAACAATTTAAAGATTAATATTCAATTGAAACCAGACCTTTCTTGGTGGGTCTAATGGATAGACAATTATAAAAGAGTTATGAAAGGCTGTTGTTGTTTTTTTTAAAAAAAGTATGATAACTGCTGTAAGATTGTTACATGTACAAAAAAAAAAAAGGAAAAGGAAAAGACTCTGAAAAACCCACAATGGAGGTCTGGCTGATGAAGATGACAGATTTAGCAGAGATGGCAAAAAGGTATCATCAGAGGAATGATAATAACTACATTTATTAGTGACTGGAAACCCCTTATGGACTTTTTGCTGAAAAAAAAGGAACTTGTGATTTATGGGTTTGATGTTTAGAAAGGATGAACTATGGAAGGAAGGAAGTTAAATGGTAAGCTTGGATGGAGAAAGAAAAATATAAATCTGTTATTAAAAAGACCAGAAGCTGCTTCTTTATAACTTTTTTCTTTTTTCTATTTCTTTCTTTGCACTTTTTAGACTTATTACTTTTCCTCACTTTCCTCATTTTTCTTTTTTTAAATGTGTATGGTTTTTATTATTTTAATATTTCTTTAATAAAAGTTAAATATATAAAATTATTGAAGCTGACCATCTACATATCTTGCAATAAAGAATTCCAGAGGCTAATTACATTCTGTTCAAAGAAATAGATCTTTTTTCTCCTTCAAGTTTGACTAAACCTGGTTTTGGACTGCAATAAATAAATAAATAAAAACCTATTCCTATCTACTTTCTTCATGACATGCCTGATTTTTATATACATCAATCATATCTCTTCTCTGTCACCTCTTTGATGAGCTAAGAAGTCCTAAACCACCTATCCTTTTTACTCTTTTGTAGGGAATGTGTTTGATTCTTAATTTTGTTTGTTCTCATTTGCATGATTTCCAACCATAAAAAAATAAAATTGTTTCTATTTTATTATTTTCATATGGTATGAGCAGAACTGTATATACTTCTCCAGATGTACTGTACACGTGACACATATTTCTATAAGGCCATTGCAATGCTGATGGGTTTATTTTCAATCCCTTAATATTTGAAATTTACCTTTCTTCTTCAAGCGGATATCTGGATATGCATTTAGAATGAGTTTCTGTGCTGTAGCACCAAAGCCACCGAGAAGCTTTTAATCATAAGGATATCAGGTCAGGTAGTTTATTCTATTTCCAGTTGTAGAATGTGAATCAAAACTCAAAGCATAGCTTTCCATTAACATGCATTTGGGGAAACATTTAGAAACAGCATATATAACTTGTTTGTATGTTTGTTTTTATCAGCACAGGATGAAATCTGCAGGAATTTTAGAGTCTTATGTGTGCCAAATTTCATAGGATTATGTGCAGAGTTTTTCAAATGGCAAGGTCTTTTATCATAAGAGTTGCTTACTCAAACCACTTATAAAACTTATGCATCTTATATGGCCAAAAGAAGGAAAAAGTCACATTTACATAGCTGCAAAATTACCCTCTTCTTTCCAGGCATTGGGATTTGCACTGAGCTCTAAGGGGTATGTATATCCATACCACATTAATCTCTTTTATCTATATGAGCACAATGTGGGGTGCCATTTTGTATGTAACAAGCCAAGATGCTGCAGCTCTGAGGCCTGCTGGGTGTTGAATGCAGTAGTAGCTAGTTATAATTTAACAAAGTTGGAAGGGACCTTGGAGGTCTTCAAGTCCAACCCCCTCCTTAAGCAGGAAACCCTACACCACTTCAGACAAATGTTTGTCCAATCTCTTCTTAAAAATCTCCAGTATAGGGGCATTTACAACCTGTGGAGGCAAGTTGTTCTACTGATTAATTATTCTGTCAGGAAATTTCTCCTTAGTTCTAAATTTCTTCTTGATTAGTTTCCACCCATTGCTTCTTGTTCTACCCTCAAGTGCTTTGGAGAATAGTTTGACTCTCTCTTCTTTGGGAAAACCCCTGAAATATCAGAACACTGCTATCATGTCACCCCTAGTTCTTCTTTTCTTCTTTTCATAAGACTAGACATATCCAGTTCCAGCAATCATTCTTTATATGTTTCATCCTCGAGTCCCAACAAAGACAATTATCTTTGTTGTTCTATGCACTGTTTCTAGAGTCTCAACATTTTTTTTTACATTGTAGCAACCAAAATTGGATGCAGGATTCCAAGTGTGGCCTTACCAAGGCATTATACAGTGGTATTAACACTTCACGTGATCTTGATTCTATCCCTGTTTATGCAACCCAGAACTGTGTTGGCTTTTTGGCAGCTGCTGCACAGTACACTTCAACATATTCAACAATGATTTGGACGAGGGGATAGATGGGGAACTCATCAAATTTGCAGATGACACCAAGCTAGCTAACATTCTGGAAGATAGGTTTAAGATACTGAAGGATCTTGACAGACTTGAACATTGTGCGCTATCTTAACAAAATGAAATTCAATGGTGAAAAAAGTAAGGTTGTACATTTAGATAAGGAAAACAAAATGCCCAGCTACAGTATATGTGGTACCTTGCTCAATAGTGGTGACTGTGAGAGGGATCTTGTAGTCCTAGTGGACAATCAGTTAAATATGAGCCAGCAGTGTACTGCTAGAATGTTATGAGCTTGCACTGTCACAGCTAAAAAGAAAGTGAGCAGCTAAACAGCAGCTCCTGCTGAGGTAACACAACAGCAAACCACAGTTCTCCTCAGCAGCAGAGTAAGTAGGCCATGAATTTCTAGAGTGAGTCAATTGACAGAAGCCTGTGTTTTCTCAAACTGATTGCCTCTTCCTCAGCAGTGAGTTAATTAACAGTTTAACAGCTGAGCTCAAACTGTGTCGCCCTGGTGTATTGCTGATTAAAATGGATGGACTTGATGGTCTCTGTTTTGGCCTTGACTGCACTTTCAGGATGATGCCACCTAATTTGGCTGCTCCACACACTGCATCTCAAAGGTTCCTAATGAAACTGATTATTCCACTCACCAAGCATATGGAGATAATAAACTGAAAATTGAAAATACATGAAGATAATGTTGTTTTTTTTGTTCTTAAACTAATACATTTTATCACCTTGTCAGTGCTCATACAATGCACTGAAGTCTATAGGAAGCATGCCATTATTTACTCATTTTCAAAATGATTCTTGCTAAGATGGAATACATAAGCACGAGCTGTAGGCATCAATTAATTTACTTGTTGAATTACAGACAAACTACAGTAGAAAATTATATTAATCTGATCTGATTTTTTTTAAAAAAATCATTATTATGATTCTATGTACACCTACAAACAATACCTGCCAGTAGTTTGCCATTTAAAGCAAATCAACTACTAAATGCATTAAATAATTAAAAGTTGCCAATGCTAACTATGCATCATCTAGAATAAAATTCTTTCATGGAACAGATAAAATATTGTGTTTTTGTTAAAAAAAAAATTAAGATGGTAAATATTAAAACAGCAAGAGCCCAACAATGGTTGGAAAGTTTGGGTGAGTGAAAGAAACTACTAGTTGCTTTTCATTTGGAACAAAAACAATGTTCCATTCATAGTTATGCCACTTTACTAATAGCAGAATACCGAGAACAAGTCACATTGCCCAACATATGAAGAACCTAGCATGTCACCTATTCAGTTATCTATAGATCTTAAAAAGTTGTGTGTATGACTTTGTAATAGATTCATAATGAATGTAGAGATTTGGGGCCAAGTGTTCAGATGACTCTTGGTGCCTGGCCAAGAACTGTTTTGTCCTGATTGGTGGTGTTTTTTAATGCTCATTCTAATGAGTGAAGTGTGAAACTTTTACACTTATGGAATTATATTTATGGAGACACAACAGTGATCGGTCTCATTCGAAACAATGATGAATCCACATAAAGACGGGAGGTTGAACAACTAGCCTCATGGTGTGACCAGAACAATCTGGAACTGAACACACTCAAAACCATAGAAATGGTGGTAGACTTAGGAGAAACCCTTCCATACTTCCACCTCTTACAATACTAGACAACACAGTATCAACAGTAGAAACCTTCAAATTTCTAGGTTCTATCATATCGCAAGATCTAAAATGGACAGCTAACATAAAAAAATGTCATCAAAAAAGGACAACAAAGAATGTTCTTTCTGCGCCAACTCAGAAAGCTTAAACTGCCCAAGGAGCTGCTGATACAGTTCTACAGAGGAATTATTGAGTCTGTCATCTGCACCTCTATAACTGTCTGGTTTGGTTCTGCAACCCAACAAGACAGACACAGACTTCAGAGGATAATTAGAACTGCAGAAAAAACAATTGCTACCAACCTGTCTTCCATTGAGGACCTGTATACTCCATGGGTCAAAAAGAGGGTTGTGAAAATATTTACAGACCCCCTCACATCCTGGAGATAAACTGTTTCAACTCCTACCCTCAAAACTAAGCTATAGAGCACTGCACACCAGAACAACTAGACACAAGAACAGTTTTTTCCTGAATGCCATCACTCTGCTAAACAAATAATTCCCTCAACTGTCAAACTTTTTGCTAAATCTGCACTACTAATCTTTTCATTGTTCCCATCACCCATCTCCTTCCACTTATGACTTTTCGACTGTAACTTTGCTGCTTATATCCTTATGATTTATATTGATGTTGTTTCCTGATAGCTTATGTGTACCCTATGAGTATCATTAAGTGTTGTACCTTATGATTCTTGATGAATGTATCTTTTCTTTTACGTACACTGAGAGCATATGCACCAAGACAAATTCCTTGTGTGTTCAATCACACTTGGCCCATAAAAAAAATCTATTCTATTCTATTATAAATGAACTAGGGTTGTGTTAGTGTGTGAGAGATTTTTTGCACCTAGTTATGAATTAACCAGGATTGTGGGTGGGGGAGGGAGAAAGCAGGCATAACGATTCTGTCTTTCATCATATAACCAGTTTTCCAACAACTCCGACCTTCTGGGCTTGCTGCCACACTTCAATCCCAGGAGAAGACTTCACAAAGGACTTTTTCTGTAGGGATTTCTGAAACGTGATGTTCTTGACACTGCTGTTGGGAAATCCTGCCCTAGATAAATTATTGGAAGGTTTCTCCTTTTCCTAAGTAAGAATTTACATATTTGCCACCTCACTTAAGAATTATCTACCAGTATTCATTATAAGCGTAAATGGTGTTTGGTATACAAAACGGGTGTCATGAATATAAAATAAATATTGCTCTTTGATATAATTCCTTCTTCCCATCTTGGCTGCTCTGAACATCTCATTAGAGGAGATTCTTTGTCTCAATTCTGAGAGAAGTTTGCTTGAGTCTCTAGTGGAATATTCAGTGCTTCTTCATTTGGCTGTAGGCAAATGAGACGACAAAGAACTGTTACTATGGTGTTGGATTGTTTCAATTTTTTTTAAATTTTCTTTCTATATGAATATGAATGAGGAACATGCTATAAGCTGTTGGAAAATTACCATGAATAATGTTCAGTTTAACTTGCACCCAGCACATACCTAGCCTTTCCCTATACGTGTTTTAGAACAAGCACATGCACCACTCAGTCCAGCTACCAAAATATAGTTTGAGATTCATTCATTAAATTTTGGCAGACATCAAAAACAGGTAGCAAAACAAGCCAAGAGCAGCAAGAAAGAGAAAGACAAGAACAGGATACTCCAATTTACACTTTTTCAATATTTATATTATTGCATCCCAGACCTGGGTAAATTACCCAAAACTGGGAAAAAGTGGTTTGTTTTTTTGGATAATGAGACCTGAATCCATTATCCAACCACAGCAAGAACATTTAAATTGACTGTAAGTGTTTTTACCTACATTGGTTAAAAAGGACCTTCCATTAAGGATTTTTAAGTAATAAGGAAAAATGTTTGGGAAACATTTTTCTGTAAGCAAAGGCACAAAGCTTTCCAGAGCTACTGGAAGGAATACTGTGGATAATTAACATGTATATGCCAAAGGGAGTGGCAGTTATTTGAGCTTTATGTTTTTATATGCATAATGGCAACTGGGTAGAGATGGAATGTAGGTCACTAAGAGTGGAATGGGACAACTCGCAACCGACAACTTGCTGCGGCCAACTAACCCTGGCCAATGCTGTGGGACAACTCATTGCAGGACAATTTAATTATTCAATTTAATTATTTAAAATAAATTGGAAAAAAATAGTTTTTGTCATTCACATTTCATTTTGTCCCCCCCTTTTCCATCTATTCTTTAATTATACTTTTCCACCATTTCTTTGGTATTAGTGTAACTTTTGTTCTGCAGCGAGTTGGTCATGGCGAACTCTCCGGTAGCAAGTTGGCTGTGGTGAATTGTCATAGCCCCCACCAGGAAAGCCCTCCTCTATTTTGTATTACGAAGAAGAGCATTTGGGGAATTGGGTTAGTCCAGGGGTCGACAACCTTAAACACTTAAAGAGCTGCAAAAATCTTAACCGGAAGCCCCCTGTTCAATTCTGGAGCCAACCAGAAGTCCGGTTCCCCCACTATAGAGTCTCCTCTTAGCGTGGCATCCTTTTTCCTCTACCTGTCCTAACTGAAAGCTCTATCAATTGTGGAGCTGACCAGAAAACCTACCCCTTGCTATAGAGTCTCTTCCTGGTGCGCTCTGCTTTATCTCCCCATAAGCAGAAGCTCCTCTCAAAATTGTGGCATCAGCAAGGAGCCACAGCAGAGGGATGAAAGAGCCACATGCAATATATTTATTGTAAATGTAAAATTAAAAGGCTCTTCCCCAAGAATGTTTGCATCTCCCCAAACATAATGCAGAGGATGGGAAACCCTGTTTAAATAGAGCCTTTATCAGGTTCTACACATAGAGAGAGTACTGCAGCCAAGCAAAAACATACAGTATCAAACTATATTAGAAAAACACAGCTCTTATATCTGGGATGCAATAATGTTCACAACCAGTAGATGGCAGTAGGAACTAAATGGATATAGTCGGATAGGGTCCCTGAACAGTTTCATGTTCCTGGTATCAATTTTTTTGTTGTGTTTTTACTGTTTTTACTGTTGCTGGTAGCATAGAGTTGGGCTACTAGATGGGCAGCCATATAATTAAAAAACAACAACATAGAAACAAACTATATGTTTGGCTGTGCTTTTGCTGCCATTGTTTCCCGATTGCTTAATTGCAGCCTATGACTATCATTAAGTGTTGTATCATTACATGTTAAATTTGTACCCTATGACTATCATTCAGTGTTGTAAGTGTTGTACCTTGATGAAGGTATCTTTTCTTTTATGTACACTAAGAGCATATGCACCAAGACAAATTCCTTATGTATCACACTTGACCAATAAAAAAAATTCTGTTCTATTCTATTCTATTCTAGTCTAGTCTAGTCTAGTCTAGTCTAGTCTAGTCTAGTCTAGTCTAGTCTAGTCTAGTCTAGTCTAGTCTAGTCTAGTCTAGTCTAGTCTAGTCTAATGACTGTCAAACACCAATTTGGAATAATACATAAAGCCTCAGAATAGAAACCAGGAGACTGTGGGTTGTACTCCTACTTCAGACATGAAGTCAGCTGGCTGACTTTGGACCAGTCAGTCTCCCTCAGCTCTACAAAGGAGGAAATACCACACCATTAACAAAATCCTGCCAAGAATACTGCAGATACTTGTCTGGGCATCCACAATTGATATTATTCCTATAATGCTGTATGTGAAGGTCAGATGCATATATGTTCAAAATGATAAGTGAAAAGGCATTTTATAATATGCTAAAGGCATCATCATGCTCACTTATTCCAACTGTATCTGTGGATAAAAACACAGTGAATTGTTCAGTATCATTTCAATCCTGGAACACAATTCTCAATATACCATTACATGATTACATGAATCAAAAGCTTCCTTCAGGAAGTTGCTTTCTTGCATCCAAGGGGGACATAAAGTGAAGGGAAGAGCAGGTACTAAAAATATTCCCAGTTTTCATATTATTATGACAGGATTTTATTTATTAATATTCTTTCCAACACAAAAATGTTGTTCCAAGATTTAGGGGAAACCAGGAGGCAATTTTCTGTAATGAATGAGAAGTAATAATTCAAACTATATTGAATATGCTATAAAAACCATGTTGAAATGCTTCAAAAACAAGTCTGAACTAATTAGCTTTATTCTTTGTTGCTGTTGCTCTTTTAATTGTTCATCTTACTTTAACTGTTTCTAAATAAATCAGAGACTATCCCCACAATTTTTTAATAATTCCAATACGTTGATCAGTGATGAACCCAGTTTGTTCCTGTATGCCTAACTACATTATCAGAATGGCCCTTTCAAGTAACAATCCTGGCATTCAGCTGAACAAAAGCTGAGTACCTCGTAGGATTTGCCTTGGAAGTATTTACTTTCAGCACAGAAGGAATAAATGTTTATTTTTAGAAATGGCTCTTTGCAAGAAGCCAAACATGCAAGCAACAAAGAAAGTAAATCTCATCAACAAATAATGAGCCCAAAGGAGAACAAGCAGGATAAATAGACATTAGCTACGCTATGAAAATACATTTCCATTATGAATATATCGGCAAACATAAAAAATAAAATACAAATTCAATGATAAACTGATAATTTGAAAAGGCGCATTTCTGACTACAGGAAACAACTTTAAATGGGGTGGAGGAAAGGGTAGGGAGAAATAACAGTGCTCATTAACCAGACTTGCATTTACAAGACTGGAAATCAAAGAGGAACTCAGAGGCAGATCAAAAACATCCTATTCCCATTTCCTTTCAATAGGGTACAATCTCTTGTACCACCTCCTTCTCTTCCTCCTCCTTCATAACATTTGCTCAGAATGCACAACTCTAGACAGGACGACCAGGAATATTTTGTTTCACTGATTGCCTACCTTAGATTTTTTGGGAGGGGGAAAACACAAATAACCTTGCATTCAATCCCTATGTATATGTAATATTGATCAATAATATGTATGCTCTCATTGGCCCTTTGAATACTTATTATCTTCCCATTAAGGACAACTTTCATTAGAAGGATTATATGTGGGAAGGTGAAGACTTTTTATTTACTTTTTTTTTAACATTTCCTTGTCATTTGTTAACTGTTTTGAATGAGATATTGTTTCCCATGTAAAATAGAAAAAAATAGCTCTAACCCTAATCCTAAAAAATAAAATAAACATAAACATATGAATTGTATATGAGTTGCAGAAATTTGATCTGATCTCAGTGCACAATAAAAAAATATGGGAATAACAAAGATGGCTGAGAATTGGTATAAATGAGTTGACAGTTTTAAGGCAGGACAAGAAGCAAATGATGGAAATTAATCAAGGAGAGAATCAACCTACAACTAAAGAGAATTTCCCTGATAGTTGAAACAATTAATCAGTGTAACAACTTCAGAAGTTGTGGGAGCTCCAACACTGGAGGATTTTAAAGAAGATATTGGACCACTATTTATCTGAAATGGTAGACTAGACACAAGAACAGTTTTTTCCCGAAGGCCATCACTCTGCTAAACAAATAATTCCATCAACACTGTCAGACTATTTACTGAATCTGCACTACTATTAATCGTTTCATAGTTCCCATCACCAATCTCTTTCCACTTATGACTGTATGACTATAACTTGTTGCTGGCAATCCTTATGATTTATATTGATATATTGACCATCAATTGTGTTGTAAATGTTGTACCTTGATGAACGTATCTTTTCTTTTATGTACACTGAGAGCATATGCACCAAGACAAATTCCTTGTGTCTCCAATCACACTTGGCCAATAAAATTCTATTCTATTCTAGAGGGTTTCTACTTGAGCAGGGGGTTGGCCTAGAAGACATTCAAGGTCCCTTCCAATTCTGTTACTCTGTTATATATCAGCCCATGGAGAAGGATTAATCACATCCAGTCACTTCCATATCCTTGTGACCCGACAGACATCATTTCCTTAGGATTCCTGTCAATTCCTGTTGCCTCTCTAACTTCTTGTAAGCTTATGTCATCAGAGCACCTGCTCACCATGTCTTTGTGGCTCTCTTTTTTATTGTCTTTTATTCTCCCCAAGGATGAAGGATTTCTCCAGTAACTCTTGCCTCTGCCTTACATCCAAACAACTGCAACTTTAGCTTTATTATTAGTGCTTCCAGTGAGCAGACTGGTTTATTTCATCTAGCAAATGATGACAGTTCAAGGTATTCTCAACTATTTTCCCCAGCAGCATGTTTCAAGGGGATCCTTTTTCTTTATTTAGCCTTTCTAATGGACCAGTTTTCATAAGCTTTAAATTAGAAAAAAAAAAAGAATGGCCTTTAGAATATATGGTAGATCTCTGTTGTCAGTATTATAACTTAAATGTCTTGCATAGATCTGCCAAGTAAGAATTGTCTAACGTGTGACCATCACAGTCACCAACCTCATGACTTTTTGAACCCAGAAAGATAAAGTCTATTGCTACTTGAACGTATCCATCTATTTGCACTTCTTTTTTATTATTGTTTATTTGGACAATCAGCCAGATATTTAGCTGAATGTGGCATATTTATTGAGTCTCATATACTGTTGAGCCTCTCCCAAGGTCCTGGGATAGGCAAATGTTGTTTGAGGATGTTACAGGTATCATCACCTGTAATGTCTTCAGAATGGAAGCTGTTCCAAGTAAAACTGTCTTTTGCAATTGTTGGTAGTCATTTTTCATGCAGCAGATAATTATGTGGTCCGCTGTTTTTTCAGCAATTTTACTGCTCTTAGTCATCACCAGATCTTGTTGTTTTCTGCTTGCCTACTAGTTTCTTATGTACACATCATGTAATACTTTGCCTTGCCATGTTTCTTTTCTCTTGTTCATTAGGTCTTTTTCAGGGATTTGCATGCTCTATGGTGCCAATGTTATGCTGAATAGGCCCAATCATATCACATGTGTCTTAGCTGAGGAGTGAAACTGAATCTAAAAAAAAAAATCAATATGGTGAAAATAAGCAATTTGAATTTTATGCTGGATCAAATGTCGCCTGGATTAACAAGAGTCATGTTGGATACTAGGCCTCTGGGCATTCATTGTAAAACGTTCTCAGTTCTCCCTGCTAGGCAACCAGGACATGAAGCTGACAGGCTACTGGAAGGCAATCAATAGCAAAGAATTTGGTCAAAGGAAGAAAACTGCTCAATTATTGTTTCTACCAATCTATCAATGGAAAGACTGCAATGAACCAGTAAATGTCTGAAAAAGAAAAATCAATGCAGTTCTGGGCACAGCTGTCAGACAACCCAAAGAATAGAATAGAATAACAGAGTTGGAAGGACCTTGGAGGTCTTCTAGTCCAACCCCTTGCTTAGGCAGGAAACCCTATACCACTTCAGACAAATGGTTATCTAATCTCTTCTTAAAAACTTCCAGTGTTGGAGCATTTACAACTTCTGGAGGCAAGTTGTTCCACTGATTAATTGTTCTAACTGTCAGGAAACTTCTTAGTTCTAAACTGCTTCTCTCCTTGATCAGTTTCCACCCATTGCTTCTTGTTCTACCCTCAGGAGCTTTGGAAAATAGTTTGACTCTCTCTTCTTTGTGGCAGCCCCTGAGATATTGGAACACTGCAATCATGTCACCCCTAGACCTTCTTTTCATAAGACTAGATATATCTAGTTCCAGCAACCGTTCTTTATATGTTTTATCCTCGAGTCCCCTAATCATCTTTGTTGTTCTTCTCTGCACTCTTTCTAGAGTCTCAACATCTTTTTTACATTGTGGCAACCAAAACTGGATGCAGTATTCCAAGTGTGGCCTTACCAAAGCATTATAAAGTGGTATTAACACTTCACGTGATCCTGATTCTATCCCTCTGTTTATGCAGCTTAGAACTGTGTTGGATTTTTTGGCAGCTGCAGCACACCACTGGCTCATATTTAAGTGATTGTCCACTAGGACTCCAAGATCTCTTTCACAGTCACCACTATTGAGCAAGGTAACACATATACTGTACCTGTGCATTTTGTTTTTCTTGCCTAAATGTAGAACCTTACTTTTCTAGAAATACAATAAAGAATGAAGTTTGGATAAGGCAAGTGGGGAAAGAAAACAAAAGAAGTTAAAATGAAAGAGCTTGTAATAATAACATAGATGGTAGAGAAAGGGGGCGTGGAAAGATCAAGAACTGATCAGCATCTGGTTGAAAACAAGCTCTTTCCATCTGAGCAAAAAGAAAACTGCTGAAACAGGGACAAAAGATCAGTTCCTAATTGGCAAGATGATTTTGGAAAACTGTAAGAGAAAGATGATCAACCTGAATGTAGCTTGGATTGATTGCAAGAAGAAATGTGACTTCTTGTCATATAATTGGATAATAAAGTCCCTAGAAATAGCAATAGAAACCCAGAAGGTTTGTGAAAAGATCAATGTCAAAGCAGAAGGCACCATTGCTGATCAAGAGTGATAGACTGGGAGAGGTTAACATCAAGAGAAGAATCTTTTAGGGAGGCTCACTATCACCAATGCTTGTCATTGCATAGATTCCTCTCTCTACAATACTGAACAAGTCAGGCCATGGCTATAAAACATCAGAAATACCTGCCAGGCTATCCCACCTCATTTACAATCTGAACAACTCCTGGACAATCTGAAACTGTATGAAAAAAAAAAACACCTTATCAAATAGAATTGTTGCTCAACACCGTCCATATATACAGCCAAGTTACTGCAGGAGCTTGGACTGGACAAATGAGCCACCTTTGCCATCAACAGAAGAAAAATAGTGAAAACCAAAAGAATCAAGATGCCCTATGGAAGTTCCATCAGGATTCTGAATAAAGACAAATACAAATATCTGAACATCCTTCAAGCTGACAACATCAAGCAGACTGAAGTCAAGAAGAAGCTCATAGAATAAGTGGAAACATTTTGAGAGTGAAGACAGTTTTAAAGTCCAAATTCAATGGAGGAAATACCATCAAATCGATTAACACCTGAGCAATTCTAGCCATTCAATCATAGTTGGAATAGTAGGCTGGACTCAAACAGCACCAGTACCATATATGTGGTACCTTGCTCAATAGTAGTACCTGTGAGAGGGATCTTGGAGTTCTAGTGGATAACCATTTAGATATGAGCCAGCAGTGTGCAGCAGCTGTTAAAAAAGCCAACACAGTTCTGGGCTGCATAAACAGAGGGATAGAATCAAGATCACGTGAAGTGTTAGTACCACTTTATAATGCCTTGGTAAGGCCACACTTGGAATATTGCATCCAGTTTTGGTCGCCACGATGTAAAAAAGATGTTGAGACTCTAGAAAGAGTGGAGAGAAGAGCAACAAAGATGATTAGGGGACTGGAGGCTAAAACATATGAAGAACGGTTGCAGGAACTGGGTATGTCTAGTTTAACAAAAAGAAGGACTAGGGGAGACATGATAGCTGTGTTCCAATATCTCAGGGGCTGCCACAAAGAAGAAGGAGTCGGGTTGTTCTCCAAAGCACCTGAGGGTAGAACAAGAAGCAATGGGTGGAAACTGATCAAAGAAAGAAGCAACTTAGAACTAAGGAGAAATTTCCTAACAGTTAGAACAATTAATAAGTGGAACGACTTGCCTTCAGAAGTTGTGAATGGTCCAACACTGGAAATTTTTAAGAAAATGTTGGATAACCATCTGACTGAGATGGTGTAGGGTTTCCTGCCTGGGCAGGGGGTTTGTCGTGTCCCACTCCTCCGCTGACGGCCGGGTCAGGGAAATCCGAATCAGGCTTGCCTCTGCAGCTCTGCCCAAAGTCCTAGCAAAGTCCTCAGAGCAGGCAGGAGACCAGAAAGTGACTTCAGCAAGATAAGTTCGACTTTGCCTGACTCAGAGACTGCCAGAAAGCAGATCCTTTATATAGGCCATGGGGTGTGGCTCCATGACTCAGCACTCATTAAGGCCTGCCCCTCCCTTCCTTCTGTTGCCTCCGCCTATCCAGTCTTCTGATGCAAGGGTCACTCCAATCAGAAGCTGTTGGAAATAAACTTTCCTCAGGCTCACATGCTGTGGAGGAGGGGGAGGGGTCTAGCTGCTCCGTTTGCCTGGGCATGGAGCCAGGGCTGGGACCGGGAGGTGCCCCCTCCTCTTCAGCTTGTCTGGGCATGGAGCCAGGACTGGGGCCGGGAGGCATACATTCCTCCATGTTCGGGAGCAGATAAGAAGGCCCCGGCTGCTGTGAGAGCGGGCAAGACACAACAGGGTTGGACTAGAAGGCCTCCAAGGTCCCTTCCAACTCTGTTGTTATGTTATGTTATGTTATGTTATGTTAGAACTAAAAGCCCTGGATAGGAAGACCAGAAAAATAATGGCAATGAATCACACCCTTCATTTACACAGTGATGTTGACAGACTCTATTCACGAAGGAGCACAGGTGACCGTGGAATGGAAAAGAGATGTGGCAAGACAAAGTATTACATGGCCAGTCCTTAAATTAAAAAAAAAAAAATAGCAGGCAGATAACAATAAGACCTGCCAATGCATAAGAGCGGGAAAGATGAAGAAAGAAACAGCAGAGCTAATTCTGTCTGTACAAGACCCAAACTTAAGAACAAATGCATATAAAGCCAAAATTAATAAGACTGTAATAGATTGCAAGTGCCATCTCTGCAAAGAAGCTGAAGAAACAATGGATCACCTAGTTGCTGTAACAAGATTGCACAGACTGATTACAAACAATGCCAAAGTAACAAAAATGTTGCATTGGAAGATCTACAAAAACTACTATTTGCCTGCAAGCAAGAACCCTTGGGACCAGGAAACAGATAAAGTAATAGACAATGAAGAAGCTAAAGTGATCCAGGACTTTAGAATTCAAACAGACAAGCATCTGCCATGCAATACACCAGACCTAACAATTATTGATAAGGAAGACAAAAATGTCTGGATAGTGGATGTGGCAGTACCTGGAGACAGCAGAATAAAAGAGAAAGAACTGGAGAAAATCACAAAATACAAAGACCTGCAAATAGAAGTAGAACACCTGTGGGAAAAGAAAGCAAATCTAGAATCAATAGTAATAGGCACCTTGGGTGCAATTCCAAAATAACTGGAGCACAACTTGAATACAGTCAGCATTGACAAAATCACCATCAGTTTACTTGGAATAGCTTGCAACCTGCAATGATACCTCAACATCTGCCTAACCCAGATCCTTGGGAAGGACTCAATAGGTGAATAAAAAGCCAAATACAGTCTAAAAACCTAACAGAAGACACAATCAACCAATGTTATTATCATTGCATATCAATATGCTATGATATAAAGAAATAATTATTTGTGAAATACAAATTGTACACAATGATCCAACACCAAATCTATATAGAAGCATAATAAAATTAAGTTTCTCCTTCTCTCTGTCCCTCTAAGCAAACTTACCTGTATAAATGCTATCAGAAGAGTGAGACACAAATAGCAGAACATCATTCCCTAAACCAAGTGTTCTCCTGGGCAAAGTTTGTGAAAATGCAAGAACTCTTTTGCTTAAAATCGGGCAGTCAGATCCACCATCCCTTCCTTTTAATTTGTATGGAATTGATCTGATCTGACATCTATAATTCATTTCAAATGTTGATTTGAAGATGCAAGTCAAAGTATAATTTGACTGCATCCGTCTGAATCCAATTACCTCTTTGAAGTTTCACATAATTTTAATGAATGGCCAAGGAACATAGCCCAGGCGGCTTAATTTGCTTCTGTGGAGTAGTGGAAGGCCAGGAACTGATAGAAGCTAAGAAGAGGAGTACACCATGACTTTTTCTCTAAAAATAGCACAATGCCATCAAAGTTCACCATGATGGTCACATCTGCAGTTTGTTTTAATAAATTTTAATTGGTCCAATGGGTCCAGCTCACATTTACTAATAGCAGTGTTGGAATATCTTTGACCATCTAATCTGGGAGTACAAGAAAGGGAGTATAGCAGGCGTGTCTAAACTTGGCAACTTTAAGATTAGTGAACTTCAACTCCCAGAATTCCTCAGCCAGTTTTGAGGAATTCTTGGAATTGAAGTCCACAAGTCTTAAAGTTGTCAAATTTGGATACCTTTGGAGATAAAGGAAGAAAAAGGTGTGTCTAGGGAGAAATCCTTATCCTTCTGATGTCACTTCTGGTACATTCTTTCATAATGGTAGATGAAAATAGATTGACTCCATGCTACTTTGATGATATTGATTTTATCTTGACAGGGAAATTGGATTTGATAACTCTTCCAAGCCTTTCAACTACTTTCACTTTATGGTTCAGCAAAATAGTGATTCCACAATTACAAATGATTGCTTTTTGAGGGGGGGGGGAAATATAAGAAAGTCAATTGAGAGAACCAGATAATTTCATTCTTTGTCTTTTTTTTTTTTTATTGTGAACCGCCAGCGGAAAATTCCTCAGCTGCAATGTTGAATATTGTCAGATATTAAAGATCCACTTAAGTTATTTTGAAGCTGAAATGATGTTGTTAGTTGGGATGCTTGTGTGACTGGCTGAGAATCCAACTGAGAGATGTATCAATCTGAAAGTCTCTGAACGTGAGACATAGAAACAGAAAGTCACCAATTACTGTTTCTCGTATGTAGAGAACTACACAACTGAAACCAAATAATCACACATCTTGGCATTCGGGCGGTTAATTTATACCTCAGTATCTGAACAGTTGGCGTCTATTCTTAATTCTGTAAGGTTTTATGATTGAAACTTCTTGCATTGGTCAATTGCTAAATAATAATTACCACTGCATGTTATCTGCCAAACAATATAAAAATGGTGCCACAGGTCATCTATTACTGTATGCCAGTGATATTAAATAGTCCTTCACATGCAAACCTACAATCAAAATTAGACACCTCAGTGAATTTCAAAATTGTGTTCCAGGAAACTCGATTCTTCAAACTGAAGCATTGTTTAACTGAAGTTAACCCACCTTTCAGTTCCAAAAGGCACCATCTTAGCAGTACAATAATTGCCACTGCCATGCTCTCAGCCAAAACTGAAGCATCCGGACTAAGGTTTAATCCAAAATTAAGAAGAAAATTATTTCAACTTGACTTACCTGGTATGGACAAAGCAATGCTAATGTGCTGTAATTTGGGAGATAGAAAAGATTGTGATCCCCCTTTCCCCCCCTGTTTCAGAGGTGGGATTCAAATTTTTTTTACTACCGGTTCTGTGACTTGGTGGGCATGGCATGGCTTGGTGGGTGTGGCTTGGTAGGCATGGCAGGGGAAGGATACTGTAAAATCTCCATTCCCACCCCACTCCAGGGGAAGGTTACTGCAAAATCCCCATTTTCTCCCGATCAGCTGGCACTCAGAAGGCAGAGAATAAATGGGGGCAGGGCCAATCAGAGGTGATATTTACCACCACTCCAAACTACTCAAAATTTCTGCTACCGGTTCGCCATAACTGGTCAGAACCTGTTGAATACTACCTCTGCTCTGTTTGATGAACTTCTGTGAGGGAGACCCTAAGCCTACCTGTTATGAAACTGCTCCACCATTAAGATAATTCAGAAAGCTTTGTGTACATTCACTGAAAACCTTGTCATGTTGTGGGTTACTGAAAGTGGGCTACTGAAAGTCATCTTGTGTGGGCCTGCTCTTGAAGATCATCAGGAGCTTCAGTAGATTTAACATGCAGCTCCCCAGGTACTTATAAGCATATCATAACTCATCAGTGAATTATTGTTAATTTTCCAGTTGCATTGGCTGCCATTTAGATTCTCGCTGCACTTCAAACGGCTATTTTTCACTTTAAGGTCCTGTATGAAATCTATGAATTTGCTTTTTCTAGATTGAACCTGTCTGCTCTGTGAAATTGAGTTGAAGAATCTTCCTTAAAGCTGTTCTGATCTAGGCTTCCTTAGAAATTAAACAGCACAAACTTGGTCCTGGCCAACCTCTTTAATTCATACGGCTGTAAATTACTTTCATTTACAGTCTGCAAGGCTTGATAAACAGTCTTTCAGAGGAAGATTATCAACACCCACCTATCTCACATGGAATGCTGCCAAAGAGCTAATTTCCAGATGCAGGGCAAGGCAAAACTTGGCACAGAGTCACAAACAGAATTTTCAAATCTTGAATTGGCCAGATGAACTAATTGCTTCCTGCAAAAAATCACATCCCGTTCACTTCTCTTTTATGTCTTATGGGAGGGGCCAATCATCTCCAAGCCTTACTTCCAAGTTGACCCTGTTTCCTTAATTGTTCCTATCTCCTGGCAACTCTGCACATGCGCACACTGGGAACAGGCTCACACTGTTCTTCTGCCTCACTGATGTCAGACTCTGGAGACTCTGGAGGCAGCAAAGAACTACCAGATGGCCTTGGCCCCCTCTCTGCCTCCAACTCAGAACCATTGTCTGAGCTTTCCCCAGACTGCAGGACTGGCCCACGTTCTTCCTCAATCTCCTTACTGTCCAAATCTGCTGCCAGCTCTGCTGGCCACTGGTGGGCCATAACAAAAGCTACCTCCATTTACATGATTTCCAGAGTTAGTCTTCTCGTTGATGCTTCCATCCTCTGGAGCAACTTCTGCTGTTTTTTTTGGTTTCTTATGATGAAGCTTTTCATAACTGTGCTAACTATTCCTGAGTTTATTCTGCATTTATATATAAATATACTTTATGTATTCTAATGTTTTCAGCTGCCCAGAGTCATGCACTTGAAATGTGTGGCTATATATATCAATTTAATAAAACAATAAAACATTTATATTCTTGGCATTTTTTTATCTTTCTACATGTTACATACTTCTTGAAATCCAGCTTTGGACTTCTGCATCTTTTTTCACTTCCCCAGGCCCTCCAATGGATTTTAATCAATGCATTATAGTGCAGACAAGCAATATGATTGTCTGAAGAATTGCCTATATGTCTGGTGTTTCAATGATGCACCCGGATACTTTTGCACAGCAGTAAAACACTATCTTCATGCAATTCTATTGCAGCCCCCATACCTGTATTAGGGTGTATTTATTGATGATCATTATGATATTTTATTATATATAACTTGGTCCAAAAGGGAACAAAGGAACTGAAAGCTATAAGAAACAGTACACAAAAGGTTCTGCGTATAATTCTGAAATATATATTTGTTTTCGTAGGTTTTCACGGGCATAGGTAGGTCTTGGCATATTTGAGTCTTTTCCCGTGTAAGGTTGAGAGTATCTTGGCGATGTTTCGACAAGGTCTAACTCATCATCTTCAGGCTGGTGCTTTTGGCTTCGTGCTTTTGTGAGCAAAGCGTGGTCGGAGCTGCTGTCTCTCTATAAATAGAGAAACGTTGCCAAGAGAAATGTCGCCAAGATACTCTCAACCTACATACATACATACATACATACATACATACATACATACATACGTATATTATAGCTATAGAGGACTCCTAATTCAGATTCACTTCAGAAATCTCCAAAGGAAAATTCTAATGAGCAACATGTTTGATTTGTGTTTCATTCTTAAATTGCACTAGCAGAAAAAGCCGCCCAGGTGAGTCTCTTGAACATGTGGCTCAGCTTTCACAAGAATTCCCTCCGTGGTACTCACCTGCCAAATGACATGTCATTACAGCAATCCTGTATGGAAAGAAGAACCAAAGGCTTATTTTTAAACTTTTAAAAAGTTTGCATGGGAAAACAGAGCGCTCTTGTCACATAATTGTTTAATGTAGTTATTTTTATACCAACACTGCAGCCTCTGAAGAAGCTAAATGTTGCTTACTTAAATGAGAGCATTTCTGTGTTGTATTGCCTTCTGTGAACCAGATTAAGTTGAATAGTTGAATAGGGAGTTCATTCTGATCAACTGAAAAGCAATGCCCTACATAGAGGGAAGCAAACTATTGATGTATCAAGAGACTAATCATTTTCAGGTTTAACTTGTAAGCTGCCCAGAGTCACCTTGTAGGTATCATAAAAATAAATAAAAACGGAAGGAAGGAAGGAAGGAAGGAAGGAAGGAAGGAAGGAAGGAAGGAAGGAAGGAAAAGAAAAGCAAGCTTTCCAATCAGTAAGCAAAATATGATGGGGAAATAAGCTATGTTTTCTGACTTTCCTTATCCATTTCTTACCTCTGTCCTCCAATGTGGTCCAGTCCCCTTTGAACAGGATGAAGCCATCCTACACTCAAAGAGTAGAGAGGACTGGCTTAGCCTTCAAATTCATTTTGTATTTTTACGTCCTATGAATATCTATGTAGCTCTGACAACTCAGTTCTGCATAGACTAGGCCCTTTGGTGTTTGATTTTAAAATAGTGAACTCTGCAGGTCTCTTTGGCTTAAGTCCCTTTTCTTTTATCCTTTGCGTTTGGCATGTATTCCCTGTCTCTTCCCCAAGTCAAATTTCTATCCTTACTATTTTGTTGCTGTTCATTTTCTCTCCTTGACTTCATTATACTGTCAACAAATAGCTAGATAAACAACCTTGATGTCTCTCCTAGGTGTTACATTACAGCAACAGCAAATTTGCTTACAAGGTTGTCTCTGGTTTAGTGAGTTTAGCTTGTACAGAATAGCATGAGCTGGCTAGAGGGAAAATAGGGCTTTGATGGAATTTGTGGCTTATTGATCCAAATGTTGTGAAACTGACTGGAATTCAGTTATTATCATTAGCAGAGAATGTTTCAGTGTGATGTGGGCATGACAATGATTTCACACACACACACACACACACACACATTTTCCCAGTTTCCTGGGCTTAGCACATGTTTTTACACATGTTGGTATAATTGTCTCTGAATAGTGTCTCCAAATTTATTTTCATAGCTCTCCACAGCTGATGATCACCTGTATCCAATGTCTATTGTTTATTACTTCATACACTTTGCATAATGTTGCTTATTACAGAAAGTAAATATCATCATGAGTTGTTGTTAGTTGCGAAGTCGTGTCTGACCCATCGCGACCCCATGGACAAAATTCCTCCAGGTCTTCCTGTCCTCTACCATCCTCTGGAGTCCATTTAAACTCATGCCTACTGCTTCAGTGACTCCATCCAGGCACCTCGTTCTCTGTCGTCCCGTTCTTCTTTTGCCCTCAATCTTTCCCAGCATTAGGCTCTTCTCCAGTGAGTCCTTCTTTCTCATTAGGTGGCCAAAGTATTTCAGTTTCATCTTCAGGATCTGGCCTTCTAAAGAGCAGTCAGGGTTGATTTCCTCTAGAACTGACTTGTTTGTTCGCCTTGCAGTCCAAGGGACTCGCAGGAGTCTTCTCCAGCACCAGAGTTCAAAGGCCTCAATTCTTTGGCGCTCAGCCTTTCTTATGGTCCAACCTTCACAGCCATACATTGCAACTGGGAAAACCATAGCTTTGACTATACGCACTTTTGTTGGCAGGGTGATGTCTCTGCTTTTTAGTACACTGTCTAGATTTGCCATAGCTTTCCTCCCCAGGAGCAAGCGTCTTTTAATTTCTTGGCTGCAGTCCCCATCTGCGGTGATCTTGGAGCCCAGGAAAATAAAATCTGTCACTACCTCCATTTCTTCACCATCTATCTGCCAGGAATTGAAAGGGACGGATGCCATGATTTTAATTTTCTTAATGTTGAGTTTCAAGCCAACTTTTGCACTCTCCTCCTTCACTTGCATCAAGAGACTCTTTAGCTCCTCTTCGCTTTCTGCCATTAGAGTGGTATCATCTGCATATCTGAGGTTGTTGATATTTCTTCCGGCAATCGTAATTCCAATTTTTGATTCATCTAGCCCCGCCTTTCTCATGATGTGTTCTGCATATAAGTTAAATAGGCACGGTGATAGTATACAGCCTTGCCGAACTCCTTTCCCAATTTTGAACCAATCAGTGGTTCCGTGTCCAGTTCTCACTGTGGCTTCTTGACCCACATACAGGTTTCTCAAGAGACAAATAAGATGGTCTGGTACTGCCATCTCTTTAAGAACTTGCCACAATTTGTTGTGATCCACACAATCAAAGGCTTTAGCATAGTCAATGAAGCAGAAGTATATGTTTTTCTGGAACTCCCTAGCTTTCTCCATGATCCAGCGTATGTTGGCAATTTGATCTGTAGTTCCTCTGCCTCTACGAAATCCTGCCTGTACTTCTGGTAGTTCTCGATCCATATATTGCTGGAGCCTAGCTTGTAGGATTTTAAGCATAACCTTACTAGCATGTGAAATGAGTGCAATGGTGCGATATATCATCATGAGTAGGTATGCATATATGGTACATAAAGTAATTGTAATGAGTTTGGAAGCACAATAGAATTACAACAGATTCATAACATTGTGGCTTTCAAGAAAAAAGGAAAAGAAAAGAAAAGAAAAGAAAAGAAAAGAAAAGAAAAGAAAAAAATCTGGGTCATCAAAGTCAAACTTCTGATATGTTTGAAGTCAAATATTTCCTTGGAGATAGTGTCAGTGCTGATGACAAATGGTTGCACTACTTTTTGTACAGCTTGTGAACTAGTTTCAGAATCTGAGTGTTTTGGTTCTATATATATTCCTTAGGGGAATTTAATACTGGGAAAAAGTTCCTGAGCAACAGCTCCTGGCTACTGATCCTATTATATTTTAAAACAAGTAGCTTTCTTTGAGTTACAATAGGTGGCCCTTTGAAGTCTTCTTTTGAATGTGAACAATGCCACATGATAGTGGCTGCTTATAAGCTGGTTGAGTCAGGCAGTATTTATCAATAAACATTGGGACACTTCCATTTAAATGGCTGCCAACATTCATTAGGATTTTTTTTAATTTTTTTAAATTTTAGAATGTATTTTTCCCCTTGATCCTCATTATTTCAAAGTTACAGTTACATGGAAACAGATTTATTGAAAACAAAAGGTGGAAATGCAGCTTGGTAGGAAAAAATATATATCATGGTTAAGAAACTATAAAAATTCTTATTAGGTTGATCCATTGGTGACAAGACAGCACTTTCTACTCATTGGTGATATGTTGGATACACGCAGACTTGCATACTGCCTTTACCAAGATATTCATTACTCAGTAGGTTTGTTTCCACCCAAAAAGGACCATTAATTGTGACTAATTGAAATATATAGGAAAAACCGCAATAGAGATCAAAGTTAATGAGGATGGTGGCAATAATACCACTATCCCAGAATATTACCCAGAATATTACCCTGTAATATTGCAGAAAATTTTATATCCCCATTTCTGTTGTGAACTCCTGGTTTTAGTTTAGACTCATTGTCTCAATTAACAGCACTGTGAACAGATCAAAAAGTCTTGTGATGTCTTGAATCCTAATCTATAAGCTTTGATTTAGTAATGGCAACTGCTTTTGAAAAACCTAGACTGCTTCATTGCATAATGCCATTTTAAAAATTTATGCCATAATAAAGGTGTTAAACTTTAAGGCACCCACAAGTCTTTATGCTGTTTTCACTGTAAAAATCCAATAGTTCTTCTTGAAGATGTTATTATGAACAGACATTAGGTATTGTATAGTCATAAACATCGTATCCTTCACTGGACTGTCATAACAAGAGTCACAAAATCAAGGCATGTGATAATGAGTATGATCAGTGTTGCATCAGATTGATTGATTGTTACTACATTAATTGATTTTTGTCTTTAATGTTTAATTTTAATATGGTCCGCTGTTCAGAAGCTTTAGAAATTGAGAATGGAATAATATGTAAATTGGGAAAAGGAAGGAAAAGACAAAAACAACATTTTGCATTTCAGCATCATCTATTAGGTTTTAATTTATAATCTTTCCACAATTTACAGATATATAGACTTTAGAAGAAATACTTTTTATTTTTATTTATTTATTTGTTGAGTACATATTAGATAATATATGTAAGTATAAGCATGAATTGAATGCATATAATGAATACAAATAAAGGGAACATTAGGACAGGGATGATAGGCATGCTGGTGCTCTTATGTACGCTCCTTACAGATCTCTTGGAATGGGGTGAGGTCAACAGTAGATAGTCTTAGGTTAAAGTTTTGGGGATTTTGGGATGAGACCATGCAGTCAAGTAGTGCATTCCAGGCATTAACAACTCTGTTACTGAAGTCATATTTTCTACAATCAAGATTGGAGCAGTTCACTTTAAGTTTAAATCTATTGTGTGCTCGTGTATTGTTGCGGTTGAAGCCGAAGTAGTCTTCGACAGGCAGGACATTGTTTTGGTTGACTGCAACAGTTGGGGCAAAATATATAGAAGAAACTTTTCAGAAAAGAAATCTGCCTCCTTAAACATTTAAAATTATCATGCCTCAAAGGGATTTCTGCTGTGCCCCATCTGTCTGATCCATCTATGTTGGTTTCCTTTCCTGGATCCACAGCTTCCTTTCCTGTAGGAAAGGATTTTTTTAACAAAAATAAATAAATAAATAACCTGCAAACATTTCTGATTTCTGATTCCTAATCTGATTGTCTAATACTCTCATGCATGTGAAAAAAACTAAAATGTTATAATGTCATTATAACTCAGGATGGACTATTCCCTGCATCTCTAAACAAATAATAATGAAATGATTAAATAGCACAACTATGTAATTTCCAGAGACCTCTGTAGTTTAAAATCACCTTGTTTCTTGGCCAATGAATGTCATTGGAATGACACAAGTTTGCCATCTGCTTAAACAGGGCTTGAAACCCACATTTATTTTATTTTATTTTTGTACCACCTCAGATGGTAAATTCTAGATAATAATTATAAAGTTTAATGTAACCAACACACATAAATACATACACACAGGGGGGAAAATGGTAGAATGAGGAAAGGGAAAATGTGTTAAGCCAAAAGCTGAAGGATTTTATTTAGGATGTTCAATGTTTTGATCAATGGCCTAAATTAAAATGGTCAAAGAGGTCATTTATTCTAATTGGTGGTGGGAGTAAGGTGGAACAGCCAATATTTCAACAGGCAAAATTAAAAAAAAAACAATAATCGACTCAAAAATTCAATCTGAGGAAATTTCTTCCAAACTGATATGTAGCTCTAAGAATAAAATAAATTCTATAGATTTATATTGCATCTTCCAACATTTTTATTTATATTTAGCCTTAGGGAGCCTAATCCTGAGGAGGACAATTAAATATTATTAGTTCAATATTAATTAAAAATAATAATTGAGAGGGTTATTTCATGACAATATCTACAGAAAGTTTCCATAATAGTTGCAATTTCTTTCCAGATCCAAATATGTGGACTTTTTCAAAAGAAGTAAGAACATAATAATGATAAAAAAATGGATCACTTGCTATTAATTTGGCACAATAGAAAGGTTAGACTTATGGCTGATTCATATAGCAGACTGTGCAAATTAAAAAAAAAAAAGGAAGAACAGGTCTTTATGATGCAGTCATATTCTGCCTTTGTTAAAGATAAAGCCTCTGCCTTTGAAGTTTAAAGTAATTGCTTTAATCAAAAGGAGTTGAAATAAATAGAATATGATGGTTTCTAAATTGGTTCCAGATGGAACACAAAACCCTTTTAGCCCTGAATTCTACAGATCTTGTTTGAAAAAAAGCTAGGAATCCTTTAATAAAAAGACAGCTGGCAATCCTTGTACTGCAAGGAATGCTGCATTTATCAACAGTAGAGGAAGTAGGAAAGTCCCTTGTCTCAAGATAACATGGTTTCTTGCAAGTGCTGCTGGATGCAAAGCTGGACTGACATACTTAAAATTAAACAATAATCTAGATCTGGGGCATTGTTGGAGAACTTTTTTTTTCCTCCCCAAGTTCCAAGCATATTCTGATAAATTGGCTTGCTTTATACTCTCTTCTCAACACAAAGCAAAATAATAATAATAATAATAATAATAATAATAATAATAATAATAATAATAATAATAATAATAATAATAATAATAATAATAATAATGGTGGAAATATGAACCAGTCAACTGTTCTGTCCATCATTCCCTAACTCCAGGGGTCTAACCCCCCAGTATTACCCTCTCTAATGTTCTAATATGGATATTTCCTCCTCAGTCTCCAAGCGCCATCTTAGAGATACTGGAATCTTCTTAAAAGCAGGTTGGAAGTCATCATCAGCTAAAACATCCTAGACAGAATATACTGACTTGAACTACAGACATTAAGAGATGAAATGGAGCAGGCAGAATGTGCTGATCTATTGAACAGACAAAAAGAGAAGGCAAAGCTTTATGTTGCTTAGTAACTGTAGGGGCTAAACCTGAACATCTGTTCCCTGAAATCGGGGACAAATAATCTGACATCTTTCAGATATGGTTCAATTTCCAACAACTATTTCTTTTGGCCATGATATCTGGATGATACCAGAATTGTACTATGTTGCCATCTAATAGTTTTTAAGGTATTTTACCATATATTGTGGTTATTTTAATAATTATTTTGTTAACCAACATGAAAACAAAAATAACAGTTACACATTTTCCAAGCATTGTATTAAGGAAAAAATCCTTTTTACTGATATTTGAAATTTCCAACCAGGTTTAAAAAGCCATTCAGGTTTATTTCACATTTATTTTGATTTGAGCATTCAAGATACAAAAAATGCTGTGCTTTTTCAAAAGAAGTAAGAACACAATAAAAAAAAATATTGCTTGCTATACAATTTTGCAGTTGAATTACAATTGAATTGTAGTCAATTCAAGGCAGTTTCATAAATTAGATCCATTTTTAATATTTCCTTGCAATCATTGTATTTCCTAGCAAAGATGTCCATAAGAATGTAAGATTTAGCTTTTTTCAGCTTCTGTAGATGGTTCTGAGTTCATGGGTCTGGTCCTCCTTAGAGATTCCCCCAAGCAAAGATATTTTCAAGTCTTTTAGGATTCATATCAAACAAGTATGTTACCAAATGGTTCCCTAGCATGCTGGCTTTTCAAGCCCAGTCCAAGAAGACATAGCATTATCCAACTAAATTTCAGTTCATTTGTTTACATCCAATAGACAGAATCTTGCCAGATTAAACCTTTACTACTCTCCCCCTAAAGATATACTTTGGCTGCTTCTAGGGAGTGTCTGTCCAAACTCTCTTTGTCTTCTATCCATCTCTGGGCTGTATTGCCTCTTGTTTCATGCTCCTCCTTGGAAGTGCTCCCTCCTTCTTAAGAAACTGCCACTTAACTGTAGTCCATCACACTACTTCCAACTCCATCAGCAACATCCCTCACATGGATGAGAAGATGAGAGTTGAAGTTCACACATCTTAAAATTGTTAAGATTGTGAATCACTCCTCTAGAAAGCAATTCCTTCCAGGGGTGGGTTCTACTTACCTTTACTACCGGTTTGTAACAGGATTGTGCATGCGCAGATCACCTATGATGACATCTGGATCAGTGGGCGGAGCCTCCCAGCGGTTTTACAACAGGTTCTATAGAACTGGTCTGAACCGTGGACAATCCACCACTGATTCCTTCCTTCCACTGCAAATCAAATAAGGAAAATATCTAACTGCCTAGACATGAGTCCTTAATCCTGGCTTCTGAATAAAATCCCCTCCCCTCTGACTCACCTGAATCTGATCTATTTCCATTTTCAGCCGTTCGGGCCTCAATTCTCCCTCGGCTAATTCACTGGGTGATGTTTTCATTAATGAAATTGACAACCCCTCTCTTTCCACTTTTGCTAAACTGTCAACTGATAGTCCTCACCACTTTTCACTCCCTAAACTCCACCCTACTTTTTTCTCAGCTGCAGGGAATGGATTCCCTGGGCAAAGTGCTGAAGGGAGGAAAAACCTATTCCCTTTCACCCTCCTATTTTTAAGTGGTTTTATTTTTCCCTTAACTTAAACCTTTGCTCCTTAGGCAGCCTCTTTCTGCCATGGTGTCTGGGGAATTCTGGGAATTGAAGTCCACATGTCTTGAATTGCCAAAGTTGAGAAACACTTATTCTAGAGTAACTCTTCATTTTCCCCCTTTCCCTGGCCATGCTTCCCAGCTAAACATCTCCTTCTCTCTTTTCTCTCCATTCATGTGTGCATGTCACCATGTATATACACAAAGCTTTGTAGCTTTTTACACTTTTCCCTAACTTTTTGGAAATTTATTTCTTGTTTCTCTATTCTCTGAAACAGATCTCGTCCTTTTTAGAATCAGGCTCTGATTCTAATAGTTCTGATTTTTCTACTGGCACCAAGTTGTCTAACAAGAAGGTTTTTTGCTCCTTAATTTCTACAGCCATTGAGCTGAGCATATCTGAAAGTCTTATTTCTTCAGCATAAGATCTCTTACAGTTACACGTCTATGCAATCAAGATATTGGCACCCAATTTAATTTTCTTAATTCTCAACTGTCTGGTTGCTCAAGGGTGGTTTACTTTTCTGAACTAATAAAGGTAAAGGTAACCATTCCCCTCGCACATACGTGCTAGTCATTGCCGACTCTAGGGGGCGGTGCTCATCTCCATTTTAAAGCTGAAGAGCCAGCGCTGTCTTAAGACATCTCCGTGGTCATGTGGCTGGCATGACTCAACGCCAAAGGCGCACAGAATGCTGTTACCTTCCCACCAAAGGTGGTCTCTATTTTTTCTACTTGCATTTCTACGTGCTTTCGAAACTGCTCAGTTGGCAGAAGCTGGGACAAGTAATGGGAGCTCACCCCGTTACACGGCAGCACTAGGGATTCGAACCGCCAAGCTGCTGACCTTTCGATCGACAAGCTCAACATCCTAGCCCCTGAGCCACCACGTTCCTTCTGAACTAATACTGAGCTCCATATCTGGAGATTTTAACAAGTGAAAGAATGGCTCCATGCTATGATGTGAAATTACAATTTGAAATAGGATCATTAAATCATGGTCTGAATTCATTGTAGTCAAAATAGCTCCCCCTACCCAAGGATCTTAAGTTTTCACTATAAGTTTGAATTTTAATAAAAGGGCAAAAGAAATCAAAATGAATATTAGTAGTAGTAGTAAAGATATTTTTAATATTAAGATATTGTTCAGTAATGCACAGGAATGTTGCATGGAATATGTTCACATATAAGCCTTTAATATGACTATTAATTATGAATTCTGGATTAAAAACTAACAAGTACTTATATAATATTGAAATCCAGGATTTATTTATTTATTTATTTTGCAAATAAACTGGGCTTGATAATCAAATAATAAATCCTAGTTAAAATATACTTATGACTGTGGGTTTTGTTAGTGTAAATTAATCCTACTCCAAGTTTCAGACATATATTAAACTATTTCTGCATATTTTCTCACACACATGGTATACATACACCAGAGAGACATATTAGAGAGGAGGGATGAACTGCTATTTTGAGAGTGTTTATATTACAATTTAAACTTCCTGTGGTGAATGTGGAATATAGATTATTTTAAGGATAATGGTAATAGCATTAAAAAAAACCTTTGATTAATTATCTTAACATTTACAACATCTAAAAGGTGATTTCATAGAGTTATTTTTCCATGTTGATATACTTTGATGCATATTGTTTCTTTTTCCCTTTATGTGTTGTTGTTGTTGTTCAACTCAATAATACGTTGGAAACTAATTCTGTAAATGAACTCAGGATATGCCTGTCCATTAGCAGGATAACTGGCTAATTAATAAAACAGGATCATATTTTGTCTGTGTGGACAAGCTGGTAAATGAAAAATCAAGGGTAAAATAGACAGTGGTTGGGAGTGAGTTGCATGCGGGTGTGTGCGCGCACACACACACACACACAACCTATAAAAAGATGTCCCAAAAAGCCCCTGTGA
Source organism: Ahaetulla prasina (assembly GCF_028640845.1). Taxonomy (NCBI): domain Eukaryota; kingdom Metazoa; phylum Chordata; class Lepidosauria; order Squamata; family Colubridae; genus Ahaetulla; species Ahaetulla prasina. The sequence goes on along the minus strand of NC_080541.1, from coordinate 91,014,923 downwards.
AAAAACAGCTAGGTAACAGCTTGGAATATTGCTGATTTTTCCACCTTTAAACCCTGCAGTCTGGACAATTGATCTTTTCCGATAAGTAGCATTTGAAGAGCATTTGTGTTATTCAGGAGTTAGAAAAACTCTAGAAGCCATATTATGCATGCCTTCCCTGTCTTGTTCCTTCTAAGCATTAGCCTTCTTCTGTCTGAAACTGTAGATAAAACAGTGCCTTGCCTAAAAAAATGAACCTGGACCAAACTCCTTAGGCAAGACATGATAAAATAAAGTAAGCCACTGAACATCTGTTAAAATAGAAGGAGGGGACAGAGGGCAACTGCAGCTACCCAAGTTGTCACCGCTTTCCACTTCAAGTGCATTTCAAAGCAAGACATCTGAAGAATTTTGAGAGACAGGAAAGAAGCTAGACAAAACCAGCAACACATCCCAAGTGTTTTCCCTGTATAATACTTGGAATTTTCAAGAAATGTGATACATTCAGTGTAATGCAATGAATTGTTGCTCGTTTTGAATGTCCTGACAGAACCCATCTATATGGTTATACTTTTAGATGATTTTCCTATTTTATTGTCCCCTTTTGGGATGTTACAATATTTCTCTTGCATTTCCCCCTCTGTTTATAATGTAAAATGTCACTCAGTTGTAAGTATATAGACAGTCTGGGCAAGGTTTAAAAAATGCCAGTGTTCCTTCTATGGCTGTTTGGGTTCTGATTTAGAATTCAATTCCATGCTGTAAAAACAGTTTGTGAATCATGAAAGATTACATCAATGCCACCAGCAGCTGTGGTGAAGAAGCAGAACAGGAACACTGGGAATTGTGATGATGTATTGTAATGACATTACATTATTTCCTGCTGAACCCATTAACCCATGTCGCTGCTCTAAGTCCTTTTAAATTAATGACAAACATTTCAAATTCCCTGGGACTTTTCAAGGAACTGAAAGCACAAAGAACGAGAGCTAAACTCACTTATGCCATCCAGCAAGGTTCAGATTCCATTTAAAAAGAAGAAAAGTATACAACTTGCATTCACAGGCACCACATGGCTAGGAGGAAACCACATCGCCCATGCCAGTTTTTGCTTCTATAGTTGCTACAGAACTACACTGTTAGTCTTTTGTATATAATACAACAAAGCAGTTCAATACAAGCGAGGCATGTAGAATAAGTGCAAAGTGTATGGCTGTCAAGATCGTTGTTAGGGTGTTTTTGCTGCATCTTCTTGCTCTCGGTAATTAATTGGGGTTTTCTCACTGCAGGAAATGAAATTCAATTTCTTGTTCTTCATGATAACTCTGCAGAACTGGCAGATTGACAAGATGGATTGCTTTTGATATTAACAGCTTTAAAAAGATGGGAGGAGAGGACACGTGGTGGAATCAAGATAAGTCTTATAATGTGGTGAGATGTTTCTCTCTCATCTCTGCAATTTCATCAGGGATGACTCTAGGTTTGATGAACGTTCAGATTTAGGGAAAAAATAATTCCCTTAGTAGCTAAGGAGTGGGGCAAGCTAAGCAGTGGGAAATGCTTAGAAGATACTGCTGCTAAAAAAACACTATTCATGTACATGTCATATACTGCAAGATTCTGTATAAAACTTGCTCAAAATATTAAAATAAACTTCACTGGATAGTGCTGTCCGATCTTTCTTTCCTGCCAGATGAAAGTATTTTTGTAGGGTTAGACCCAAGGTACAAATTCAGTGGCACAGAACAACATTGTCATCCTGGTGTGCTGTCCCCTTTAAACCTAATAATTGGCTCGCATTTGCTGTCCACATTATGAGTTGGATAGTAGCCCTGTTACCTTATGCTAATTATCTAATGGCTCTAGGTTAACTTCCTGTGGCTTTAAGTGAAATCCAACTGCTCAGGTGAAACCTGAATTTCCATAAGACAAAGAATGTTGTTGTAGAATGTCATATCTCTTCTGTACTATATATTTATACTGCTGAATCTGGAGCAGAATGTAATTTCAAGATCTCTCTCTTAAACATTTCTCTGTGGAGGAGTTCCGAGAGCTTCCAGAATTTTCATCCCAAGGAGGTTGGTGCATTTCTTCTGTAGTCTATGCAGTATCCTAATTTATTTGGCTGCTGTGTAGGAAGGTATTTAGAAGGATTCTATAGTTCCAAGATTTCAGGAACAGACTGTACTGATGCAATAAAATATTAGTGTGAACATGTTTAGGACTTGGGCTACAGCTACTGAGATGCAACATCAACAGCAATGACATACAATTCATTCTTGTCTTTGTAGTAAATAACCTAATTTATGGCCGTAGTCATGTAGGAACATTTAATGGGTTAATTATAATATACTGTAGGTCATGTCCTTCGATACGTATGATTGTCTTTATGCCTTCAACTCTTGGAAACCTTAGCAAAGTTTTGTTCCATTTATTGATTTATTATGTGCCATCAAGTCATTGTCAACTCCTAGAGACCACATAGATATGTTCCATATAACATCTTTGTTGTTTTTGGCTTCTGTTATGGAAATTTTATCAGTACAAATAACATTTTTTTGTAACTGGGGTCATAAGTCAGCACAATATGAATGTATTGAGTATGAATGACTGCAAGAATCCCTTCAAATGTCTCTGATTTAGTTAAGCCATTAGTTTAGCTATTCACAGAACACTTAGGAGATAGATAGATAGATAGATAGATAGATAGATAGATAGATAGATAGATAGATAGATAGATAGATAGATGACATAGATATAGATACAGATATATAAATACACACACACACACACACATCCCATCAAACTTCTTTGAAGACATGTCTCTGGAATTTTAAACACACAGTATTTATCTTTAAATCATTCTGAGTCTAGAAGAATATTTCTGGCTTTTTATTAAAATCAAAACCTACTGGATGACAAAACCAACTTTCACTACCAAGAGATTATGAAGTTACTTTACCTTGGCATAGTGTTCACATAATGTAGCAGACATGAGATATATTTGAGTAACTGGTCTATTTGGATCATACATCGGTAAAATCTAAATGGTCTAGTCTGGAAAGTTGAAGTGGCTCCAGCATGAACTGATTTCCCCTTTTATATTCTTTCAATCTAACATTTGCTTAATCAGTCACATCTCAGGTTTGATAGATAACTTGAGATAATACCTTCTTTCCAAATAATTAAATACAGGAGGAGGTATCAAAAAAGTAAAGATGGCACCACAGCCTGGCAACATTTGTTGATATCATGCATCTTGTTGTGCCTCGCCCACCCTCCTCTCCTCACCTGGGCCCCTCTCATCTCCTGCTATCTGAGCCAGAGACTGATAGTGAAGAAGAATGGCCTGGCATGCCTCCAGCCACCAGCCCTGGCACCATGCCCGGACAGACTGAGCAGATAAACCTCCCTACAGCGTGCGAGCACAAAGCCAGCCACGAGCTAGAATTGCCGGCAGCTGAGCAGGAGGATGAAAAGTGGACAGATCCCCACTTCCGGAGAATGGAGAGGCGACGTCAGCAAAAGGAAGGGAGGGGCAGGCCTGGATAAGTGCTGAGTCATGGAGACACACCCCATGGCCTATATAAAGGATCTGCTTTTTGGCATTCCTTGAGTCAGGCAAAGTCTCATCTGGTTGCTGAAGTCACACCTTGGATTCCTGCCTGCCCTAAGAACTCTGACAGGAATTTGGCAAAGCTGCAGAGGCTTCGTGGCCACGCTTGATACAGACTTCGCAGACCCGGCCGTCAGAGGAGGAGTGGGA